>NC_091154.1:7286268-7393768 GCF_040958095.1 Procambarus clarkii
TCATGGAACCTCTGGCACCAGAGTCAACCCTTTCTCTGGGGGCCTGGAAGGATCTGGGGGTGTTTGGGCGGTGTATGTGGGGGGAGGGGTGTCTAGGTGGTGAATGGGGGCTGGGGGAATTTGGGGGGTGTCTGTGGGATGAATGGTGTCTTGAGGGGTGCTTTGGGGGCAAATGGGGGCTGGGCATCTAGGAAGGTAGGTAGGAAGGTCTGGGGTAGGGCCTGGGTAGATAGGTCTAGAGTAGGAAGAACATACTGGGTCTGAAGATTAGGGAGGGGTCTGGTAGGCATAGGGGGGGGGGGGGGTGAGAGGAAGCATGAGGTTGAGAGTCAGATAGAGGGTGAGAGGTGGCGGGGGGGGGGGGAAGGATAGAGGGGGTAGGGGAAGAGGGGAGGATTAAGCATGGATAGTGAGTGGGAGAGAGATTGTATTAGTCAGGGGAAACTCAGGGGGTAGGTGTGGGCATTGGGGCAGAAGGTAGGACGAGGGAAATGGAGGAAGAGGGGGGGTGTCCCCCTGTCCCCCACGGGGGGTCCATGTGATTCTCTCGCAAGGGGAGAGGGTCATATGGAAGGAGAGGGGCAGAGGAGGGGTGAGGGCTGGGCGGGTTTGGGGGGTTGAGGGGATGAGAGGGGTCCTTGAAATGTGGGATGAAGCAGAGGGATTTGAATGCAATGGGGGTCAGAGGGATCAGGGGAGGTGTTGGGGGAGGTAAGCAGGGACAGGGGATGGGAGGGGTGATTGAGGGTTGGTGTGACCTGGGAAGCAGGTGTGGGCTGCTTAGCATGGGTGGTGTGGGTAACTACGCCGGATAGGAAGAGGTGTGTCGTGCCGGTCGGCTCGCCCTGTGGGCTATCTGTTCATCTTTTGTCATGTATCTTTCAATATTCACGTTGTAATAGTTTTTCTACCTCTGAGTAAATGTTTGTGTTGCAGTATGTAATCCACTGCCTCTTCGTTAGTGAACTGTACCTGGACAGGTCGTTTCTTGTTACAGTTGTAAGACCCAATGCGGCAGTGAATTTCCACCTAACCCTGCCATATTGGCTCTAATATCTCTCAAGATCCTCTGTAACTCAAAATCTTCAATTTCTATCCTTTCCTGCCTCGATGGTGCTTTGGCTTCGAGTAATCCATGAAGTATGATTGACCTCCTCCTCAATAAAGGACTGTCATGCTGGTCGCCCCTCCCTTGGACACTCCCCATCCCTCCTACACTTGCTACTCCATCCCCCACTACTCTCCCTTCCCTTGCCATGCTTCCCTTATTCCTGCCAAATTCAATTGCAAGCCGAGTTATTTCACTTTCCCCTGCAACCCTGCTCTTTCTTATTTCTTCCTGAATATAGTCCATAACCTTTTGTTTTCGTCTCTGAACCTCGTCCTATCCTATAGGGGATAGGATAAGTAAGTAACCCCGTCCGTCCTATACTATCTCGTCCTAGTCCTGTATTTTATTAAAAATCTCACTTTTAATCCCCTGGATTAGATCCTCTATCCAAACATCCCTCTTCTCTACAAATTTCCCTGTCATCTTCCCCACAAGCCTATCCTCTTCTTCAATTATAATACTGCTGGACCTAGACACCCTTCCTGACCTAGTCATTGCTGTAACCAACCTTACCCACAGACATTCCAAGTACCTTACCGACCTGCTAACACAATATAGGCGAGTGAGTCTCCAAGCATCTCCCCCACGTGGTGTAGTAAGGGTTGCCGCCGGGGTGAGGTCACGTCAATCACAGTTTGAGGCTGTGAGGTCACAGTGTGAGGTCAGCTCCACTCTTCACACTGCCACAATGAATTCAACACCTATTTTCAATTATGCTATATGTACTGTTTTTCTTTACTACCTTATGGTTTTAGTCAAAATCCAAGTTTTCATTCACTTGTATACACTTTTTCACTTCGAAGTAGCCTGATTATCCCTCCCACTTCACTAGTTACCCAGGAGCTCCTAACGCAACGTCCATCCACCACGACGGACACAACACGACTGTGTGTGTGTGTGTGTGTGTGTGTGTGTGTGTGTGTGTGTGTGTACTCACCTAATTGTACTCACCTAATTGTGCTTGCGGGGGTTGAGCTCTGGCTCTTTGGTCCCGCCTCTCAACCGTCAATCAACTGGTGTACAGTGTGTGTGTGTGTGTGTGTGTGTGTGTGTGTGTGTGTGTGTGTGTGTGTGTGTGTGTAAACCATGAAGAAATTAACACGTAATTATGAATAATGTGAAAACATTTGACTCCAGCATCATCCAGACCATAACATGGTTATAACTTAATATTAAACATTATTCTCAATAGAAACTTAAAAACATATTAACAAATATGTATTTATGGTCAGGGTTCAGATGAGCTGATGTAGAATCTCCCAGTTTCATTACGAACATCATTATTATTATACCCTAGTCGTACACATTACAATAAAATGCACTGCATCAACGCCATTAACACACTTATCATCAACAGAGTGTCAACATGGACCTCCGGCCGCCTGGGGACCAAGACCAAGTTCTGGCCAGGCTTCGTGGCCCACTGGCCGCTGACGACCCTCGAGTCCTGGACATATTACACCACCAATACCTGACTCCGCCATCCACCAGGCCCTACAACCTGTTCGGAACTTCTAATTTCACCATGAGCAACATACAGAAGCTGTATAGCAACCAGCGGGGCGGGTTTTTCGTAGAAGCCGGAGCCTATGATGGGGAGAGGATATCGAACACCCTGCACTTGGAGAAGGAGCTTGGGTGGACAGGTCTGCTGATCGAACCCGATAATGAGAACTATAAAAAGCTGTTAACGAAGCACCGCAAGGCCTGGATCTCCCACTCCTGTTTGTCGCAGGAGAGCTACCCAAAGGAAGAGGTGCTGATCTCCCTTGTTAGTGGTGATCTGATTGGCAACGATCGTCGGTATTCCTCATACCTCCAAGGAGTCAAACTCAACTCCACTGTCTACAACGATTTCCTGAAAACATGGGAAGAATCTTATTCTGTGGTGCAGTGCTTCCCTCTGGCGTCCTACCTGTTGGCCCTCAACGTGTCCACAGTGGACTTTCTCTCCCTGGACATACAAGGGGCGGAGAAAAGTGTCCTCAAGAATTTTCCCTGGGACAGAATCACCATCCGCGCCATGGTGGTCGAGGAAGTCCACTTCAAGGACTTCAATCACCAGTTTGTCGACGACATGAAGAACAGAGGGTTCGTCTTGGTCGACAAAGCGGACATAGACTATTTTTTTGTGAAGGGAGATGACCCACTCATGAAGAAAATCAGCCCATTTTCAATGCCCTCAAAAATTACCTCACTACCTTGAATCTGTACATAAACACACACACACACACACACACACACACACACACACACACACACACACACACACACACACACACACACACACACACACACACACACACACACACACACCTATATATATATATATATATATATATATATATATATATATATATATATATATATATATATATATATATATATATATATATATATATATATAGGGGTACCACCACTGGTTTAATTAAAGGGACCCACATCCTCGAAGAAGAAAATAAATGGTGTTCAGAGAAGACCTTGTGGATTCTCACTGAATACTTTAATCTTTTCCTCTCCTACCACCCCTATTATTTTTTTTTTTTATTTGATTTTATTGCAATGTTACAGTTTACAGAAAACACACACTTATATAACAATATACCAATCAGTGTTCGAAGACCTCGTCCAGTTCCTCGGGGGTCGGGTGCGTACCCAAGATACAGCACGCATTTCCCCTCTGAACAGCGACACTGAGGCGCTGGAACATAAAACTGGCCGCTCTTGGGTCTCTAGTCTTCCCAATGAGTTCCTCGCCCAGCTCCTTCAGGAACTTAAGTGCACATTTACCCCAGGCGCCCAGAGTCTCAGAGCCTATTGGCACGAATATATATATATATATATATATATATATATATATATATATATATATATATATATATATATATATGAGTTCATTATTATTTAATTTGAGTTAGAACAAACGAAAAAATGTGACCAAACCTTAAAACACCTACCTTACCTAACCTCACCTCACCTCACCTAACCTAACCTAACCACACCTAACCTAACCTAACCACACCTAACCTAACCTAACCACACTTAACCTAACCTAACCACACCTAACCTTACCACACCTAACCTAACCACACATAACCTAACTTAACCTAACCACACCTAACCTAACCTAACCTAACCTAACCTAACCTAACCACACCTAACCAATCCTATCCTAACCTAACCTAACCTTGCTTAACCTAACCACACCTAACCAAACTTAACCACACCTAACCTAATCTAACCTATCTTAACCTAGCCTAACCACATCTAACCTACCTAACTTATTATAACTCAATCCAACCTTACCTATCTTAACCTAACCTAAACTAACATAACTAAGTCAGAAATTCATGTTTTTAATACAATAAAATAATATTATTATTATATAATGGGTCCGACTGCTGAGTGGACAACGCTTCAGATTCTTAGTCCTGAAGTACCGGGTTCGATCACCGGTGGAGGCAGAAACAAAATGGCCAGAGGTTATTTCACCCTGATGACCCTGTTACTTAGAGGCCTGGTCGAAGACCGGTCCGCGTAGACGCTAAGCCCCGAAATCATCTCAAGATTATCTCAAATAAACAAATTGGTAATTTTTATGGAAAATAACGATAATCACTCTGCTTATTAGGCGAATCAGGCTTTGCATACTAGGCTGAGTAGTGCGTCCTCGCTGTTAAGTAGGACATATGCTCTTTTAACAATTATTTAATACACATATAAACTCACTGGACCCGAGGAGTAAACATTCCTATAATAGGTTAGTCTCCCCTAACATTGTAGACATTTTATAAAAGGTTCAATATATACAAATATGAAACTTCAATGTTATTATTTTTAAAAATTATGTCAATTTAAATTCAATTTAAATTTACTTTAAAAATTGAAATAATCGAAAATTGACTTTTTTGTTAATTCTCAAGAAACTAGAAATTTATTTACATTTTATAAACAAATATTGATTTAAAATAATAGTTTAATTTGTTTCAAGTTTTAATAAAAGAAAAAAAAACGTTTACTTATGTTTTAATTAAATTACCTCAAACACACAATTGGCATTGTTTTGGCTCTACCAGTGTTGGTGCCCCGTACAAGTGTTGGCTTGGTGACTACCTGTTTTACTTGACTGTCTGCCAGTGTTGGTTTAATGTACATGTGTTGGACAATTGTCAACTTTTTTTTCTTGACTGAATCCAAGTTTTGGTTCAACTTACATGTGTTATTTGATAGTTTAACGTGTTGGATGACTTCTGTCGGTGTTGGATAACTTCTGTCGGTGTTGGATGACTTCTGTCGGTGTTGCATGACTTCTGTCATTGATGGATGACTTCTGTCTGTGTTGAATGACTTTTATCATTGTTGGATAACTTCTGTCAGTGTTGGATGAAGTCTATCAGTGGTGGATGACTTCTGTCAGTGTTGCATGACTTCTATCAGTGATGGATGACGTCTGTCAGCGTTTGACGACTTCTGTCAGTGTTGGATGACTTCTGTCAGTGATGGATGACGTCTGTCAGCGTTTGACGACTTCTGTCAGTGATGGATGACTTCTGTCAGGGTTCGATAAATTTTGTCATTGTTGGATGACTTTAACGGGGTTGGATGACAGCGTGCAGTGATGGATGATTTCTGTCAGTGTTAGATGACGTTTGTCAGTGTTGGATAAATGTTGTTAGAGTTGGATGACTTCTGTCAGTGTTGGAACCCGTCTGATTGCGTTGGAAGTCTTCTGTTAGTGTTGGATGACTTTTGTCAGTGTTGGATGATTTCTGTCAGTGTTGGAAGACGTTTATCAGTGTTGGATAAATGTTGTCAAAGTTGGATGACTTCTGTCAGTGTTGGAAGACTTCTGTTAGCGTTGGAAGTCTTCTGTTAGTGTTGGATGACTGTTGTCAGAGTTGGTTGATATTTGTCAGAGTTGGATGACTTTTGTCAATGTTGGATGACGTTTATCAGTGTTGGATAAATGTTGTCAGAGTTGGATGACTTTTGTCAGTGTTGGATGAAGTCTGTCAATGTTGGATGACTTCTGTTAGTGTTACATGACTTCTGTCACAGCTGGATGACTTCTTTCAGTGTTGGATGACTTCTGTCAGTGTTGGAGGAATTTTAACATTTGTGGATGACTTCTGTCAATGTTGGATGAATTTTGTCAGCGTTGGATGACGTTTGTCAGTGTTGGATGACTCTTGTTAGTGATGAATGACTTCTGTCAGTGTTGGATGACTTTTATCATTGTTGGATGATGTCTGTCAATGTTAGATAAAGTCTGTAAGTGTTGGATGACTTGTGTCAGTGTTGGATGATTTTGTCCAACCCGCTCTCGCACAAGACAGCACATATATGACTTAATGCTTAATGTCATTATATAGCTTATGAATTAGTAAATAAATGGTATATTCCCAGTTATATTTTTTCAAGGCCCAAACTCTTCCTCATGTACCAATTTACGTCTCACAGTTCCCGTCCATCGCTGTAGACACCAGAATAGTCGTGACTAGATCAATTATAATGAAAATTGTAGTTTTCAGGTCCCACATGGGTTGTGAAATTTACCTACTGTTGTCCATGCTCTTAAACTATTACAGAACAGCTACATCCTATTGAAGGTTCGTAGTTTTGTTTTGAGAAATAGTAGTTGTTCTTAGTAAATTATAATAAGTATTATAAATTATTACATAGAATATTAGTGCTTCACCAATCAAGATTTTATACTCTAGTTTGTGCTTTAAATTTTTTTGAAGAATGTACTGTAGGAACGTCCACAGAAAACGATGTTATGTTTGAATGTCTTTGGGGTAAACTACTGCAAAAAGGATGGTATGGTGTATTTTTTTTTTTTTACCCTGTGTAGGATAGGTATAGGGGTCCACTACCACCTATTAGGTGGGTAAGAGGTCCATACCACTTGTAGGATGGGTCTGGGCCCAATAACTACTCATAGGATAGATATGGGGTCCACTAGCTACCGCCCTCTGGATGGGTATATGCTCCACTACCGCCCACAGGATGGGTATGGGGTCCACAATCACCCACAGGATGAAAATTGTGTCTACTACCTCCCACAGAATGGGTATGGCCTCCATTACTGCCCACAGCATGAGTTCAGTTCCGTTCACGGAATGGGTATATTGTCTACTACCGCCCACAGGATGGGTATGGGGTTAACTACCACCCATAGGACGAGCACGGGGTCTACTACCGCCCACAGGGTGGGTATTGGATCCATTACCGACCACAATATGCTTATGGGGTTCACTACCCCCCACAGGATACATATGGGGTACACAACCGTTCACAGGCTGGGTGTGGGGGATACACTACTGCCTACAAGAAGGCTATAGGATCACTCCGTTCCACAGGATGGGTATGGGGTCCACTATCACTCACGGGTGGGGTATGGGAGCAACTACAGCTCAAGGATAGATATATATTCCACTACTTCCCACGCGGTGCTGGTAGTGGTAGCGGTGTTGGGAGTTACAAGTAGAATGATGAATTTCAAGAAAGAACAAGTATACACTATGCCTACAGCACTAACACGCACAGCGTTTTGGGCAAGATCTGGAAAACCTTAAAAACTAAGACTTAAGACTAATTGAGATCAACAGCATGAACTGAACTGACATATGTTGACATTTAGGACATAAGGTAAGTTACAATTCAATTTCTTTCTTTATTATGCACCCCATACCCATCCCGTGGGTAGTGATTTAAATATTAAGGATTACAGAGGCACATAATCAGTTCAGGAACTGAACCCTTTAGTTCGTTTAGCTAAGCAAATAACAATCTTTTGACGCTAGTTACATTGAGCAGTCTCCGTGGCGCAGTGGTAAGATACTCGCCTGGCGTTTCGCAAGCGCCTTGCCTTGGGTTCGAATCCTGGCCGGGTAGGATTGACCGGGCACCAATCCTTAACTGTAGCCTCTGTTCACCCAGCAGTGAATGGGTACCTGGTTGTTAAACGATTCGGCGGGGTCGTATTCCGGGGAAATTAGGGTTAAGGACCTTGCCCGAAACGCTACGCGTAATAGTGGCTTTACAAGAATGTAATGTAAACTCTTGTTATATATATACATATATGTATATATACATATATACACTTATACATATTCAGTCACCTACACAAATACACACATCAATAATCTTTTGTGTCACAAGTGATTCAACAAGAGGCTCACAATAGTCACTATACAAGGCACTTAATTTACATCTATGGTGAGTCAAACAGTTACTAGTCTTGCTTCACACCCACCCAACTGGGCGGCAAGTTTACAGTCATGTGCTCCACACCCACCCAACTGGGCGGCAAGTTTACAGTCATGTGCTCCACACCCACCCAACTGGGCGGCAAGTTTACAGTCATGTGCTCCACACCCACCCAACTGGGCGGCAGCTTTACAGTCATGTGCTCAGCACAGAACATTTTGGGTGTTGGTATACCCATTGGTGTGGATCAGTATATCATCCGCATATAGCCAATGATGTGTTCGCTGTGTCGGAAAATCCGACACCATTTAATAATCATACAGACAGATAATAATTGCTGCTGTATTTCCAACAAGTTACCCATAGAAAATGTAACTTGTAGTGGAATTACCGTTTAAAGAAAACGGGATATCATCACCACATGCCATTATAAATTCACCAGCTATTCTGCTGGGAATTATTCTTAAATACATTAGTCTTTGGACTTTACCATCATAAAACATCTCATATAAATTAACTTAATTATCAATATTAAAGTAGAGTAAATGTGACCCTTCTATCACTTTCTGTTATCTGGACAATGTAAGCCAGGCAGGAGTGGGGAAGGAGGGCAGCCATTGTTGATACTGAGACCAGAGGCTCACGGGAGCAAATACGGCTCCTGTTAATTTTACTTGGACGTAGTGTTATGGAAACCAAAGGTGTACCATCTTCAACACGCTGTCAACAAATCAAGTTAATTGGTCTGGTTAATTAGTCTGCCCAAAACGCTTTGCGTAATAGTGGCTTTAGGCATTGTATGTACTAGCTCTATCTATAAAGCCAACAAACTTTGTAAAATCTCTTTATGTATGTACCTTACCTAAATAAAAATTATTATTATAGTTAAGTGTTCTTTCCGAAACCCGTATATCTATCATTAGTGGCCATTAATGTCATTGGGTAGGGTGATCCGGTTAGAACGCGAGGCAGCCTCAAACTAAAGGTAATTAAGCCAGGTCTTCATGTTCCATGTATAGTGTTTTCTCTGATATAGCTTGTCATATATAGAACCTGGCTTCACAGTTAGCGCCCTTTTGACAGGTCAAGACGAGGAAGCATATGCTTTGTGCATCAGTTACCTGGGTGATGGAAGCTACCTCAAAGAGGATAATTTGGTGTCTACACCCTAGTTATACCTGGTGGACTAACCTGCTGTACTATAAGATAAGGAACCTTTTCAATGTATGTAGTTAATACTGTAGTTTGATTGGCTGCATATATATAAATTAAATTAATATAAACCCCCCTAATGTGTAGAGGATCGATTTGTGAGATTATGAGATTATTGCAGAAATACAGTCCACTTAACATCATTATACAAATTGCTATCGAAGTATATAAATTAACGTAAATATAAATTCATATAAATTAAATAAATATAAATCTCACAGGTCGGTTCCCACATTATTTGGTCCTTCGAACCGGATGACGGATTATTTGATCCTTTGAACCCACATTTGGTCATCTTAGTACTGGATGAACCAGTTAACCAGTGGATTCATTAAATAACTAGTGCAGTGTGATTTAAACAAAAGCCAGCAGTCAAAGACGGCAGCGTAGCCTCGGGGGAGCTCAGGAGCCTCCCTCAGCCCAGTTCAGCTTCGTCAGCGGTTTCATGTACACCCACAGATTTGGTGGCGTGTTATTCTGTGAAATGACAGCGCTAATATAGAAGCCAGCCAAATTAGTGACTGTGTCGCGAGATTGTTCACGGATTTTGTGGTGTTAAATTTCGCGAGAGATTATCTACGTATTTTGTGGACTTTATTTCGCGAGGTCACTAATAATATTTAATACTTCTTGATAATATTAGAAGTTTCATAGAGGCTAATTAAGAGGCTATTATCAATAATTGTGTATATTATTTCTCCAAAATAGAGAATCATTTAATATATACTGCACTAGTGTTCTCAATATAATATTTACTAATTGCCAACCCACAACAGGGTAGGATATTTACCAATGACTAGTTGAACTATTATTGTTCATCCTAGTCCCATTATTACCATAGTCAGTTGTACTATATTGATCAACCTAACACCATTAATGAATGGTCCAGACCCTATTTTGGGTGTAATTTTTATCAACTCGAGTTGAGTTGTATATATAATAATTTACTTATGATCATTACACCTTTGAGTGATTAATTAGTGTCTCTACCATCCTAGGGTGATATAGAAGAGCTAACCTAAAGGTACTTCCAGTGACACTGGTTTATCACTCAAATCATTAGTGTGTATGATTGTATATATATAATGTGTATTAATTTTAAGTGCTAACCTCTAGTAGAGGTAGGATTATTGCCTAGTGAGTTCAGAATTTAACCCTAGGCTACCATTAGTACTTGCTCACAATTTATGAGCCAGTGGTGTCCAATTAACAAGTCACCATGACTAATCCACAGAAAGCAAAGTGTGCTTTAATAGCAAGCAAACGCCAACTAACAAGGGATCTCAACCAATATGAACAGTTGTTATATGAGCCTGTAATTAATTATCATCGGTTGAAAATACCACTGTTACAGATTCAAACCCAATTGCATATATTGAAAGCAAATAGGAAATCTTACCAAAATCAAGTCCACGACGACGTAGTAGTTGAAGATGTGGAACCATTCCTGTCTGACCTAGCACAATATGAAGAAGAAACTCAAGCCAGGTTGGAACATTTACACAGGATAATTGAATCAGAACAATTAGCAAGTACATCAAATAAAGTAGATTATGTTATGGATGATCTGGATCTTTTTGAGAATAAATGTCAAGCCAGATTAGATCCTTTAATCAACAAGGATAAAGCTTCACCTAATATTATACCACCAGAAATTAAGCAGTTCTCAGACAATTTATCCACAGGCTCTGTGGATTCTGAAAACCCAATACCTGAGGCTACTAAGTTAACATGCCTCCAAGCTAGAGTTGAAGCTGAACCAGTAGTAGAAAATGTAAATGAAAATAGCGACAGCACTAATTTCCCAGTCCAGCCTCCTAGGAATAATGCTGGCAATGAGAAAACTGTCATACATCTAGTACTACAATTGCTGGATTTACCTCAACCTGATCAGACTGCTGACTCATTACAATCCTTCAGCATGGATTTTGAGTCACTACTAAGAACATTCAGTCTTAAGGTTGATATAACTACTAGTGAATGGATGACCAAAGTAGTCCTTCAACGAAAATTGTCCAGCGATATACTAGATGAATTATATGCACATCAACATAACACCATCCTGACAGTACAGGACATCACTGAAGGTTTACATTCCATCATAAACAAACGACGAGCAAATGAGGAAGTTAAAGCCTCATGCAAGCCTTCAGAAATAGAAAATAAGAGTCAATTAAAGGGTAAAACAACTACCCCAAATTACATCAGTCAATTACTCTAACATCAAGTTGCAGAAAATCTGACAATGCAGCAGCAACCTCCAAGCCTACTGTTACTAGTTCACCCAAACCGGTAACTTCCAAACGTGCAGTAGACTGGGGGACATGTATGTTCTGCAAAAAGAAACATTCAACATACTGTTGTGCTAATTATCCAACCAGAGACACTCGTATTGAGCGACTCCAGGAATTAGGGAGATGTGCAAGGTGTCTCAAGTCACACAACATAGACTATTGTGATACCCAATTCAACACCTGCAACAGGTGTAGAAGAGGTAGGCACCATGCAGCACTGTGCAAATATACGAAATTAACGTATTCAAGACCCAAGGTGGAAGATAGCATTCCCACCACAGTACAGTACTGCAAGGTGCAACAAACAAAGAGTGTCCAATCGGCAAAGTCTAAAGGTAATACGACTTTGCCTACTGCCCAAATTACCATCCTGAATAAGAGGGCCAAGGTCCATACCCGTGGGTTGTTTGACCAAGGATCCCAGAGAACATTTGTCACTAAATGTTGGCAGATGAACTACAATTAAGGCCTGTAGCCCAGACGTCATTCAACATCTCAGGGTTTGTAACAGATGCAGGACCTCAAGTCTACCAGGTGGTACAACCATCAGTACGTTTAGGCAGGTACGTCTGTCGAGTACAAGCCATTGTGGTGGACAAAATACCAGTAGACTTACAAGTTCAAGGTCTGAGAGCAACAGCCAAATTCCTGAGAAATAGAGGAATAAAATTGGCAGATAATATTAAGTCTGATCACCTCACCGACTTCGGTCTTCTTGTAGGGACAGACTATTGTCATCGATTCATCGGTAGCCCTACTAAATATCAGGGTATAACCATGTTAAACTCTGCAGGAGGTAAATTACTCTCAGGCCCAGTATCAAGCCTGAGGAGACCTATGCCTGCAGATAAACAATACCAATAGAAATCTAAATTTGTCAGCTGATTATATTTCTCCAGTAGCATTATACTAAGGAGATTACAGCTGACTATAGCAACAGAGGTTGATGTTAGTATCATCATATAAAGCTGAAGATGAGTTCATGACACCTCAGTGGCAAATCAGTGAACAGTAGCCTAAACAGCTACAAGTGACTGCGACCAATGTCACTGAACCCACTGCAGTCTCAGAACCATTCTTTACTTTAATGATGAGCTATTCAATCTTCTGAATCAATTAACTAAATTAAACCCCAATAAATCTGATGACTGATTTGATACATTTAGTATTTAATCAAGATGTATTCCATGGGCCTCAGTGTTTATATATCAGTGACTAGTTACCTGAACAAACTTCAAGTTATATCTAATGTCACTGATCTCACTGCAGTCCCTGAATCATACTTGACTGTAGTACTTGATCACATCCAGTCTTCTGGGTTAAATAATATGTAATTAGGCTTGAATATTAGCCTTTCAAGAGTTGACAGGGAAATGAAATCGCATTAGACTTCTAACCCCTGCAACTCTAGTACGGGACATCCGTCCTGTACGAACAGACGCACAAATGTGTGATTACTAACTACTAACATCAAATTAATCTAATAATTCGAAGGAGGAGTATCGGTGTTCGTCTGTTCTAAGTAGGACTTCGACCCGTGAGCAGCCCCTGGGGAATTATGTCGGAAAATCCGACACCATTTAATAATCATACAGACAGATAATAATTGCTGCTGTATTACCAACAAGTTACCCATAGAAAATGTAACTTGTAGTGGAATTACCGTTTAAAGAAAACGGGATATCATCACCACATACCATTATAAATTCACCAGCTATTCTGCTGGGAATTATTCTTAAATTCATTAGTCTTTGGACTTTACCATCATAAAACATCTCATATAAATTAACTTAATTATCAATATTAAAGTAGAGTAAATGTGACCCTTCTGTCACTTTCTGTTATCTGGACAATGTAAGCCAGGCAGGAGTGGGGAAGGAGGGCAGCCATTGTTGATACTGAGACCAGAGGCTCACGGGAGCAAATACGGCTCCTGTTAATTTTACTTGGACGTAGTGTTATGGAAACCAAAGGTGTACCATCTTCAACACGCTGTCAACAAATCAAGTTAAGTGTTCTTTCCGAAACCCGTATATCTATCATTAGTGGCCATTAATGACATTGGGTAGGGTGAGCCGGTTAGAACGCGAGGCAGCCTCAAACTAAAGGTAATTAAGCCAGGTCTTCATGTTCCATGTATAGTGTTTTCTCTGATATAGCTTGTCATATATAGAACCTGGCTTCACAGTTAGTGCCCTTTTGACAGGTCAAGACGAGGAAGCATATGCTTTGTGCATCAGTTACCTGGGTGATGGAAGCTACCTCAAAGAGGATAATTTGGTGTCTACACCCTAGTTATACCTGGTGGACTAACCTGCTGTACTATAAGATAAGGAACCTTTTCAATGTATGTAGTTAATACTGTAGTTTGATTGGCTGCATATATATAAATTAAATTAATATAAACCCCCCCTAATGTGTAGAGGATTGATTTGTGAGATTATGGGATTATTGCAGAAATACAGTCCACTTAACATCATTATACAAATTGCTATCGAAGTATATAAATTAACGTAAATAAAATTCATATAAATTAAATAAATATAAATCTCACAGGTCGGTTCCCACACGCTGGGCCTTCTAGTTACTAAGTTTAAAAGTGCATTGATTAACACATTGAACAGAGTAGGACTGAGGACACCTCCCTGTGGAGTGCCAAGTTCAAAATCTCTCGTTACACTCCTATGCCCTTGGAACAGTATACAGATGACGTCCTGTTGGATAGATAGCCTCTTATCCACCGTAGAAGCCATCTTCCAACATTCATTTTAGCAAGTTCGCTCAGAATGACGTGTGGGTTAGCAATGTCAAAGGCTGACTTAAGATCTAGGAAAGTGGTGTATGACCTATCAGTATGTTGGGTGAGGAATGTGGTAATACAGTGATGTACACTCTTTTCGTGTGTAAAGCCTTATATCTGGGGAGACAACGAGGAGAGACTACGGGAATTAAACCTCACTTCGTTGGAAGACAGAAGAGTTAGGGAGGACATGATCACCACATTCAAGAATCTCAAGGGAATTGACAGGGTTGATAAAGACAGGCTATTTAACACAATGGGAACACGCACTAGGGGACACAGGTGGAAACTGAGTGCCCAAATGAGCCATAGAGATATTAGAAAGAACTTTTTTAGTGTCAGAGTGGTTGACAAATGGAATGCATTAGGAAGTAATGTGGTGGAGGCTGACTCCATACACAGTTTCCAGTGTAGATATGATAGAGCCCAATAGGCTCAGGAACCTGTACACCTGTTGATTGACGGTTGAGAGGCAGGACCAAAGAGCTAGAGCTCAACCCCCGCAAGCACAACTAGGTGAGCACATACATACATACATTCATACATACATACATACATGCATACATACATATATACATACATACATACATACATACATACATACATACATACATACATACATACATACATACATACATACATACATACATACATACATACATACATACATATATACATACATACATACATACATACATACATACATACATACATACATACATACACGTCCAGTCAGCATATAGCTATTTCGGGACAAAATCCAATACAGTTTATATTGGTGAGACGCCACTGTGATGAGGAGTTTAAATATCACAGGAACTGTAGGTTAATGTGTGACATAGGTGAGGTTAGATGAGGCATCTACAAGCATCAGCTGGAGGCTGATGGAGTGTTGTGGAGGCTGATGGAGTGTTGTGGAGGCTGCTGGTACTATGCCCAGATGTTGGAGGGTGGATTTGACCCTCCCCCTCCCCCCCATGTTGACCGCAGAACGTCTAAGGTTACCTGCTACTCTCACTTACCAAGGGTATCAGCCCCCTTCCCCACACACACACACACACATGCATCAGATTCTTAACTTACAATATTTATGATTTACCAATTTATGTTACTACACTGACTCTCAATTCCATAATATTGTATAAACTTGGAACTTAAAATTTGTCAATCTGTTTCATAAATTGATGTTTGTTACCCATCTTGTGGGTGGTATAGTGGACCCCATACCCATCTTGTGGGTGGTAGTGGACCCCATTCCCATCTTGTGGGTGGTAGTGGACCCCATACCCATCTTGTGGGCGGTAGTGGACCCCCATACCCATCTTGTGGGCGGTAGTGGACCCCCATACCCATCTTGTGGGCGGTAGTGGACCCCCATACCCATCTTGAGGGTGGTAGTGGACCCCATACCCATCTTGTGGGTGGTAGTAGATCCCATACCCATCTAGTCGGTGGTAGTGGACCCCATACTCATCCTGTGGGTGGTAGCGGACCTGATACCCATCCTGTGGTTGGTAGTGGACCCTATACCCATCCTGTGGGTGGTAGTGGACTCCATACCCATCCTGTGGGTGGTATTGGAACGGATATCCCCTCCTGTGTGTGGTAGTGGACCCCATACCCAACTTGTGGGTGCTAGTGAACCCCCATACCCATCTTGTGGGTGGTAGTGGACCCCATACCCTTCTTGAGGGTGGTAGTGGACCCCATTCCCATCTTGTGGGCGGTAGTGGACCCTCATACCCATCTTGTGGGTGGTAGTGAACCCCCATACCCATCTTGAGGGTGGTAGTGGGCCCCATACCCTTCTTGAGGGTGGTAGTGGACCCCCATACCATTCTTGTGGGTGGTAGTGGACCCCATACCCATCCTATGGGTGTTAGTAGACCCCATATCCATCATGTCGGTAGTAGTGGACCCCATACCCATCTTGCGGGTGGTAGTGGACCCCCATACCCATCTTGCGGGTGGTAGTGGACCCCATACCAATATTATGCATGCTAATGGACCCCCTTACCCATCCTATGAGTGTTAGTGCACCCCATACCCATCTTATATGTCGGTGGTAGAGGAAGCCCCATACCCATCTTGTGAGTGGTAGTGAACCCCATATCTATCTTGTGGGTGGAAATGGACCCCATACTCATCTTGTGGATGGTAGGTATCTATGGGTATGGGGTCCACTATCCCAAGATAGGTATAGGGTAGTGGACCCCATACCTATCTTGTGGGTGGTAGTGGACCACATACACATCTTGTAGGTGGTAGTGGACCCCATACCCATCTTGTGGATGGTAGTGGACCCCATACCCATCTTGTGGATGGTAGTGGACCCCATACCCATCTTGTGGATGGTATTGGACCCCATACCCATCTTGTGGTTGGTAGAATGTATTGTGTACCACTTATGTTCATGTTTACCCCATACCCATCTTGTGGATGGCAGTGGACCCCATACTCATTCTGTGGGTGGTAGTGGACCCCATACCCATCCTGTGGGTGGTAGTGGACCCCATACTCATTCTGTGGGTGGTAGTGGACCCCATACCCATCCTGTGAGTGGTAGTGGGCCCCGATACCCATCTTGTGGGTGGTAGTGGACCCCATATCCACCCTGTGGATGGTATTGGACCGGATTCCCCTCCTGTGTGTGGTAGTGGACCCCATACCCATCTTGTGGATGCTAGTGGACCCCGTACCCATCTTGTAGGCGGTAGTGGACCCCCATACTCATCCAGTGGGCAGTAGTGGATCCCATACTCATCCTGCAGGCGGTAGTGGACGCAATACACATTCTGTACGTGTGGTAGTGGACCATATACCCATCCAGTAGGCAGTAGTGGATCCCAAACCTATCCAATGGTAGTTATTGGGCCCAGACCAATCCTACAAGTGGTATGGACCAATAAACCCCTTATGGACCCCTTACCCACCTAATAGGTGGTAGTGGACAATATACCCATCCTGCAGAAGGTAAAAAAAAAAAAAGGACACCATACTATCTTATTTACAGTAGTTTACCCCATAAACATTCCAACTTAACATCGTTTTCTATTGACGTTCCTATCCAATACATTCTTTAAAGATTTTTAAAGCACAAACTATAGTATATAATCTTGAGTGGTGAAGCACTAATATTCTATGTAATAATTTATATAGTGCTTATTATAATTTACTAAGAACAACTAATATTTCTCAAAACAAAACTACGAGCCTTCAATAGGATGTAGCTGATCTGTAATATTCTAAGAGCATGGACAATAGTAGGTAAATTTCACAACCCATGTGGGACCTGAAAACTACAATTTTCATTATAATTGATCTAGTCACGACTATTCTGGTGTCTACGGCGATGGACGGGAACTGTGAGACGTAAATTGGTACATGAGGAAGAGTTTGGGCCTTGAAAAAAATATAACTGGGAATATACCACATATTAACTAATTCATATGCAAAATAATGACAATAAGCATTAGGTCATATATGTGCTGTCTTGTGCGACAGCAGGTTGCTTCTGTCAGAGTTTAATGAATTCTCTCAGTGTTGGATGACCTTGGTCAGTGATAGATGACTTCTGTCTGTGTTGGATGACTTTTTGTAACTGTTTGATGACTTTTGTCAGTGTTGGATGACTTAAGCCTTTGTTGGATGACGTTTGTCAGTGATGGAAGACTTTTCTCAATGTTGAATGACTTCTGTCAGTGTTGGACGACTATTGTCAGTATTGGGTGACTTTTGTCATCAAATCACCGACATTTCAGATATTTTGAAACTGTAAAACTGTAGGGGGGTTTGGGCAAAATATGAACCATCGCCGTTTTCAGTAATTAGCATATTTTCGGTATAAAAGTTCGTAATTTGAAAATGAAAATAGGTGCAGAGAGTCAGAACTCGGCTCAAAAATCACAATCAGGAGTCAAATTTCCGACATTTCAGATATTTGAAAACTGCGGCGGGCGGGGGGGGGGGGGGGGATTGGGCCAAATTTCACCGTTGTCAGTATTTAGCATATTTTCGGTATAAAAGATTGTAATATGAAAATGAAAATAGGTGCAGACAGTCAGAATTCCTCTCATAACTCACGCTCAAGATTCAAATTTCCGACATTTCAGATATTTTTAAAACTGCAGGAGGGTCAGTGCAAAATATGACCCATCGCCGTTCTCAGTAATTAGCATATTTTTGGTATACAAGATCGTAATTTGAAAATGAAAATAGGTGCAGATAGTCAGAATTCGGCTTAAAACTCACGCTAAGGAGTCAAATTTCCAATATTTCAGATATTTTGAAAACTGGAGAAGTGTTTGGGCAAAATATGACCCATCGCCGTTTTCAGTAATTAGAATATTTTCGGTATAAAAGTTCGTAATTTGAAAATGGAAATAGATGCAGACAGTCAGAATTCGTCTCAAAACTCACGCTCAAGATTCAAATTTCCGACAGTTCAGATATTTTGAAAACTGCAGGGGGGGGGGGGCAAAATATGACCCATCGTCGTTTTCAGTAATTAGCATATTTTCAATATAAAAGATCGTAATTTGAAAATGAAAATAGGTGCAGAGATTCAGAATTCAGCTCAAAACTCACGCTCAGTAGTCAAATCTCCGACATTTCAGATATTTTGAAAACTGCAGGGAGGGTTTGGGCCAAATATCGCCGTTGTCAGTATTTAGCATATTTTCGGTATAAAAGATTGTAATCTGAATATGAAAATAGGTGCAGACAGTCAGAATTCCTCTCAAAACTCACTCTCAAGACTCAAATTTCCGACATTTCAGATACTTTGAAAACTGCAAGAGGGTCTGGGCAAAATATGACCCATCGCCGATTTCAGTAATTAGCATATTTTCGGTATAAAAGATTGTAATTTGAAAATGAAAATAGGTGCAGAGATTCAGAATTCGGTTTAAAAATTACTCACAGGAGTCAAATTTCCGACATTTCAGATATTTAGAAAACTGCAGGGACGGTTGCGCAAAATATGACCCATCGCCTTTGTCAGTAATTAGCATATTTTCGGTATAAAAGATCGTAGTTTGAAAATGAAAATACGTGCAGAGAGTCAGGATTCGTCTCAAAAATCACGCTCAGGAGATAAATTTCCGACATTTCAGATATTTTGAAAACTACAGACAGGTTTGGGCAAAATATGAACCATCGCCGTTTTCAGTAATTAGCATATTTTCGGTTTAAAAGATCGTAATTTGAAAATGAAAATAGGTGCAGAGAGTCAGAATTCGGCTCAAAAATCACCTCTCAGATTACCTCCCACGTCACATCCTCCCCATCCTGCCCCTTCCACATTTGCACTTCCACAACAACTCCCCTGCCCCTGCTACATCACACCTGTCAACGATCCCAGTGGGTCAAGCCATGCCCTCCCCAAACCCACCTTACCATCCCCCCTCCCCTACTACCCCCTCCTACTCCCCTGCCCCTGCTACCCCATTGCCTTCACTTCCATCTACTCCATCCCAGCTTCCACTGCACCCCTCTTCCACTCACCCCCAAACCCCACCCAACCCTCACCCCTCCTATGCACCTCCAGCCCTCATTTAACCCCTTACCTTGTGACCCCCTAACACCTTCCCCCATCTCCCTCTTCCCCTCTTCTACCCCAAAACCCCTCACCTACCCCCGATTCCCCCCCTAACTAATACACCCTCTTTTCCACTCCCAGCACCCATGCTCCAGTCTCCTCTCAGCTCCCTGCCCTCAATATTCCTCTCCCCCCCAACCTCTCAACCTCTATCTGACTCTAAGGTCTCACTCTACTTCTCAACCCCCCTATGCCATTCAGACTCTTCCTAACTTTCAGACTCATTGTGCCCTTCCTACCCCCCCTAGATGCCCAGACCCCATTCGCCTACCAGGCACCCCCCTAGTACCCCCCGACACCCCCACAGACCCCATTCACCCCCCCCAGACACCCCTAGAGTTTCCAGAGTTTCCAAGAAGAGTCTCAAGGTTTGGTACACCAATGCTGATGGGGTAGCCAATAAAGCAGAAGAGATAAAAGAAAGAGTTAGTGAGGCAGACCCAGACATAGTGGCAATAGTGGAAACTAAAATAAATGGCATGATCTCGGATGCAATCTTTCCAGAGGTGTACCAGGTGATAAGAAAAGAAAGGACACAGAGACAGGGAGGAGGAGTGGCACTACTAATAAAGCCGAAATGGAAGTTTGATGAGCTGGACAATCCGGGTACCAATGAAAGCACGAGCTTCATACATGGAACTCTGACAGTGGATGGGAAGAAGATTGTAATCTTGATACTTTACAATCCCCCACCAAACAGTAGAAGGCCCAGGCGGGAGTATGAGGACAGCAACAAGGCATGTATAGATGAACTGCAGAGGGCAGCAACAATTCTATGCGCTATTCTAGCGCATAGAATAAGAGCGAAGCTGCTGGTCATGGTTGACTTAAATCACGGAGAGATAGATTGGGAAACGAGGAATCCCCATGGCGGGGAGGAGACCTGAGTAGCGAAGCTAGTAGACGTTATCGACAGGAATTTCCTAACACAGCATGTGAAGGAAGACACAAGGGAAAGAGGAGGGGATACGCCCAACGTATTAGACCTCATTTTCACCCAGAATGTAGAAGACATCGAGCATTTGGAACATGAAATACCACTGGAAGACAGTGACCATTGTGTCCTAGTCTTCGACTATATGATGGAGCTTAAAATTGTGACCAAAGGACAAGAGGTCCGGGAAAGGAGACTTGATTACAGAAAAGGGGACTACAGAAGGATAAGGGACTACCTGGGAGAAGTGCAGTGGGAGGAAGAACTTAGAGGAAAAACAGTGCAAGGTATGATGAACCAAGCCATATGGAAATGCAAGGAGGCTGAAGAGAGATTTATTCCAACAGTAAAGGAAAAAATCAGCAGGGAATATAATAACCCATGGTTTAATTGACAGTGTCAGGAAGCAAAAGTGAGAAGCAGGAGGGAGTGGAGGAAGTACAGAAGACAAAGGGCAGAGGACAACAGGATTAGATGTAACAGAGCTAGGAACGATTACATTAACATAAGACGAGTGTCGGAAAGAAATTATGAGAATGATATTGCAATCAAAGCGAAAAAGCATCCTAAATTACTACATAGCCATATAAGAAGGAAGATGTCGGTAAATGACCAAGTGACAAGACTGAGGAAAACAGAAGGGGCATATATAGAAAGTGACAAGGAAATCTGCGAGGTACTGAATGCAAGTTTCCATGGAGTGTTCACAACCGAGCCTGAGCAGCTCCAATTGTTAGAAGAGATTACCCTAGATAAAAGACAATCAGATATAGAGGTGACAGCAGAGGAGGTTATGAAACAGTTGACAACACTGGATGTAACTAAAGCGGTTGGACCAGACAAAGTATCACCGTGGATACTAAAAGAGACAGCGCAGGCTCTCAGCGTGCCTCTAGCAATGATCTTTAATGAGTCACTTAGGTCGGGAGAATTGCCCAGTTGCTGGAAGGAGGCAAATGTCGTACCGATTTTCAAGAATGGTGATAGGGAGGAGGCACTTAACTACAGACCCGTATCACTGACAAGCATCCCCTGCAAAATACTTGAAAGAGTAATTAGGCTAATACTTGTTGAGCACCTGGAGAGCATTGGGTTTGTAAACAAGCACCAACATGGGTTCTGGACAGGGATATCATGCCTAACAAACCTTTTAGAACTCTATGACAAAGTAACAAGGATAAGGCAGGACAGAGAAGGCTGGGCAGACTGCATATTTTATTTTATTTTATTTTATTTATATATATACAAGAAGGTACATTGGGTTTGTGAGAATACATTGGATAGTACAGTATTTACATTCTTGTAAAGCCACTAGTACGCGCAGCGTTTCGGGCAGGTCCTTAATCTAGCAGATAATTTTAAGTAGGTAATTTCAATCAGAATTGATAAATGATAAAGATACATTACAAGATAAAAATGAGATGAGAGAGATAAGTAAGTATATTAAAGCACATTGTTATATTAAAGCTCTGATTGATTACATTGACAGCTTGATTAGTAATTTAAACAAGGTTAATAGACACCATACAGCAGATTGACAGCACATATAAGACAGCAATGATCACAATGGTAAAGATGTTCAGATTGGGTACATAAAGATTGGGAGACTGGGTAGCAAAAGATACAGATAAACAAGATTTATAAACACCATACAACAGATTGGCAGCACATATAAGAAAACAGCAATGATCACAATGGTAAAGATGTTCAAATTGGGAACTTGGGAACTATTTCTTGACTGACAAAAGGCCTTTGATACAGTACTACACATGAGACTGCTATACAAACTTGAGAGGCAGGCAGGAGGAAGCGGAAAGGCCCTAGCATGGGTGAGGAACTACCTAACAGGAAGGAGCCAGAGAGTAATGGTAAGGGACAAGAAGTCGGACTGGCGAACAGTAACGAGTGGAGTACCTTAAGGATCGGTGCTGAGACCAATCCTCTTTCTAATTTACGTAAACGATATGTTTACAGAAGCGGAATAATACATGTCAATGTTTGCGGATGACGCAAAATTAATGAGAAGAGTTGTGACAGATGAGGATTGTAGGATCCTCCAAGAGGACTTAAACAGGTTGCAAAGATGGTCAGGGAAATGGCTACTGGAGTTCAAAACTAGTAAATGTAAAGTTATGGAAATGGGATCAGGTGATAGGCGACCAAAGGGACAGTACACAATGAAAGGGAACTGTCTACCCTTAACGATTCGAGAAAGAGACCTGGGAGTGGATGTGACACCTAATCTAACTCCTGAGGCACATATAAATAGGGTAACGACAGCAGCGTACTCTACGCTGGCGAAAATTAGAACTTCATTCAGAAACCTAAGTGAGGAGGCTTTTAGGGCGCTTTACAACGCCTACGTGAGACCCGTCTTAGAGTATGCCGCGCCATCATGGAGCCCCCACCTGAAGAAACACATAAGGAAACTGGAGAAGGTTCAGAGGTTTGCGATGAGGCTTGTCCCAGAGTTACGAGTGATGGGATATGAGGAGCGTCTGAAGGAACTGAACCTTACGACACTAGAGAAAAAAAAGGGAGAGAGGAGATATGATTGGGACACATAAAATACTCAGGGGAACTGACAAAGTGGAAATAGATGAAATGTTCACACGTAACAATAATAGAACGAGGGGACATGGGTGGAAACTGGAACCTCTGATGAGTCACAGAGATGTTAGGAAGTTTTCTTCTAGCGTGAGTTTAGTGGAAAAATGTAATGCACTTAAGGAGCAGGTTGTGGAGAACGACTCCCGTAAGCACAACTAGGTTAGTACACAGCACACAAGGTCTAGGTCACACTAGACTCTTCCACCTTTCCAAGATGACACAAGTGGTCAGGCGAGAGAGAGAGAGAGAGAGAGAGAGAGAGAAAGAGAAAGAGAGAGAGAGAGAGAGAGAGAGAGAGAGAGAGAGAGAGAGAGAGAGAGAGAGAGAGAGAGAGAGAGAGAGAGAGAGAGAGAGAGAGAGAGAGAGAGAGAGAGAGAGAGAGAGAGAGAGAGAGAGAGAGAGAGAGAGAGAGAGAGAGAGAGAGAGAGAGAGAGAGAGAGAGAGAGAGAGAGAGAGAGAGAGAGAGAGAGAGAGAGAGAGAGAGAGAGAGAGAGAGAGAGAGAGAGAGAGAGAGAGAGAGAGAGAGAGAGAGAGAGAGAGAGAGAGAGAGCACACACACAGGTGCTCCCGCAAGGCACCTGTGTGTGCGCTGCCTTTCTAAAGATGAATTTATTGTAACTCACACATTACCAATACCGACCAGTACTGCACTGCATACATAACCTACACAGGCGGCATACTGCACAGAACATTATTTATATCGTAGCCTACCTGTGTATCACATATAATCTGATATCGTAGCCTAGTTGGGTATCACATATTGTAGCCTAACTGGGTATGACATATAATCTTATATCGTAGCCTAGTTGGGTATCATATATATAATCTTATATCGTAGCCTAGTTGGGTATCACATATAATCTTATATCGTAGCCTAGTTGGGTATCATATATATAATCTTATATCGTAGCCTAGTTGGGTATCACATATAATCTTATAACGTAGCCTAGCTGAATATCACATATTATCTTATATCGGCGCCTAGCTGTGTGACACAAATAAACTTATATCCTAGTCTAGCTGAGTATTATAGATATCATTATATCCTAGCCTAGCTGTGAATTATAGATATCATTATATCCTAGCCTAGCTGTGTATTCAATCTGAACTACATGTCAGACTACGTTGACACAACCGATATTGTACGAAAGTCTTCACTTCTTAAGTGTTTAAATATATTATTTACTTTGTCTCTATTATTAAGCTGAAGTTCAGTGAGCCAAAGCTCCCGAATTTATATTTATGGGAACATCTGCAGCTTATTCAGGGGTAACTAAGCTGTTTTGCTGGCTTCAATAACCCCTTGTGAGAGTGATAGACCTTTTTCCGAAACCCCATATATATATTTTTTTGCGTTGCGCATATATTTACAACTTGATATAATATATTTTTGAATTAATGAATATCATATAAGAGTGAATGGTCTCCGTGGTGTAGTGGTTAAAACGCTCGCTTGGCGTTCCGCGAGCGCTTTGTCATGGGTTTGTATCCTGGCCGGGGAGGATTTTCTGGCGCAAACCCGTAACTGTAGCCTTTGTTTAACTCAACAGTAAAATGGGTACTTGGTTGTAAAAACGATTCTTCGCGGGGTCGTATTCCAGGGAACTTGCGATTAAGGACTTGCCCGAAATGCTACGCGTACTAGTGGCTGTACAAGAATGTAACAACTTTTGTATATATTTTAAGAAAAAAAAATGCATATCATATATGAATTAATGAATGAATATCATAATTATCAAATATGAATGAATGGATATCATGAATATCACATAAGAATGAGTGAATATCATAAATGAATTTTTATCACAATCGTCAAACTGCAAATCGTTTTTTGCTTACCATTCTAGGTTCGCATTTCAATTCTATATAAATTCTTTCTAAATTCTGTATCGCAAAACATTTATTTCGAATGAATGTACAATATATATATATATATATATATATATATATATATATATATATATATATATATATATATATATATATATATATATATATAGGGGGGTACCACCACTGGTGTAATTATAGGGACCCACAGCCTCAGAGAAGGGAACACAGAGCACTCAGGGAAAAACTTGACATTTAACTCTGAATACGAAAGAGTGTTCACTTCTCCTACCACCCCCTTTTTTTTTTATTATGATGTACACTTTATTATGCAAGGTTATACAGTTACATATCTGATTTTATACAAAAAATGAACATTAAGAGGACACAAGAAAAAGTTCGCTTCCTAGAGGCTGTAGATTTCCTCGAACTCCTCCGACGCCGGGCAGGAACCGAGGATGCAGCGGGCATTTCCCCTCTGGATCGCGACACTGAGGCGCTGAAAGAGAAAACTTGCTGCTCTAGGGTCTCTTGTGGTGTCAATGAGCTTGGAACCAAGATCCTTCAGAAACCTTCTTGCACTCTCACCCCATGGGCCTAGGGTCTCAGACCCTATTGGAACGAAATTGTACCTTTGATCTAATTGCCTGTACTTGACTGACTTTTGTTTTTCTCTGTGTGTCGCTGCGGCTCCTGCCGTGCCGGCAGAGAGGGTGATGTATGTCGTTGCCAGGGTGGATACGCAAGTATGGTCCCATGCTAACTGCCTGCCACCCTTCCACGGACGCAGTGTGATTCCGTCTGGTCGGCCGGCAAAGCTAACAGAGTCACGGTTCAGTAGGTTGCGGGGCTCTCTCTCCGCTGGACACTGAGCAGAGGCAAGGCTTCTTTTAATGATGTCGTTGACTTCGTCGTGTCTAGTGTGCCAACCACCCGATTTTCCACAGTGCAGGCCATGCAATCCATATTCGTCAGCATCTGCCTCGCCGCAAATACACCTGTGAACAGTGTGGATAGGGGCAGCAAGGCGGAGAGCGACTGCAATACGGAGCTCCTGCGGATCAAGACGTGTGCCTGTCGCAGACATAGGGACTGCCAGAAGGAAGTCCCCTGCATGGGGAGCCTGCACAGCTGTGAGGCGTGCACGATCACTGGGGGTTGTTGCTGCCTCCAGCAAAGCTGTGGCTTCTTTGTCTACAATGGGGCTGTCCCAACTGGATTGTTTCTTGGCTTTCGGCATGGCTGGTCTGAGTGCTGGGTCTGTCATGGCACCCCATTTCGTGTCACATTCCGTGTAGTGGGGGTCCTGTATCCCCGCTACATCACTCAGGGTGTCAGGTAGAATTTCCTTAACCAGGTCATCTGATGCTGAGGAGGAAGACAGGAAGGCTGGGACTGCAATTTGGGTGGCGGTGCGGACACCCAAGCCACCGAGCCTGACAGGAAGAGTGGCTTGTTTCCACTGGCATTCGTTGAGAGAGAGGTTAACAACTTTTTCCAGCATGGTCTTCAGTAGGAGGTCATACTCGTCAAGCTTTGGGTTGTTGTAAGATGGGGCGCACCTCAGAAAGTAGGTTAGCCTCGGAAGGGATAGGCATTTGGTGAGGAGATAAAAAGCATCGTGGGCATCGATGTCACCTATTCTGTCTTCCATCCTCCTAAGGTCTGCGATTTTCTTGTCGAGGATCTCCTCAATGGCGTTAGACCCGAGGGGAGCTCCAAGGAGGGTGCTGTTCTCGGCCCTAATGACATGGGCTCCAGGCAAGGCAGACCTTATTCTAGCTACGATGTCTGGGTTGGAGGAGACTACTTCACACTTGGAAGGGTTCAGGACGAGACCCAGGCTTACTTCTTGCTCCCTTATTTTCCTGATATCTGACAAGAGGTGGTCTACGGTGCCAGCTATAGTGCCATCATCCAAAAACCAGATGTTGAACTCGCTGGACAAGCTTTCGGTGATTTCTTTTAAGACTAAGCAGAAAAGAAGGGGAGCAAGAGGATCACCTTGCTGAACACCTTCACATGATCTGATTTCATGTTCACCAAAGAGCAGTTTTGACTCGCCACTGTAGCACGATAGTATGAACGGGTAGAGGGGTCGGAAATGGCGATGTACGGCACAAAGTACTGCATCTCTTCTTACCATGTTGAAGGCATTCTTAAAGTCCAGTTTGAGCAGGGCCTTTTCATCAGAAATGTTTGTGATGTAATGCTCGTGCTGCATGGGCAGCCGCTTCACAGCCTTGGGGGATTCCAAATCCTAGCTGGATTGGTTTCAGCAATTCAGCCGCTTGCTGGCTGACAACCCTCGTAGCAGCCTTGACAACCAGGCGTCGGAGAGTGTTGCCAACAGCGATTGGCCTGATTCCTTCGTCCTTCTTTTTGAGAGCACAGAGGGAGGCACCAAAAAAGAGAGGCCTGATGACCTCAGGTATCTCACCAGCCAGACACATGCTGACGAACCTTGTGAGTTCCATAAGAAGATCTTGTGCAGCATCACCAACCGCAGGATTTAACATTTGCTTGATATGTTGAGGTTTTAACCCCGTAAAGCCGCCTGCTGACCCAGGTGGAAAAGAAAGGGCTGCTTTGTAGACCTCAGATTCACCAACGGTTAATGGGTCTGAAATGGTGTCGGCTGATGGCGGAACGATGTTGTCGCCTTGAGGGGCTCTGGGTGGGTGCTTGCTTTGCAGGGCCCGTGCTGTGGCTGAGTTTCGAGGAGCAATTTTCTCGTCACTGGTGAGGACTCTAATAGCACTTGCGGTATTTCCCTCTTCAATTTTCTTGGTGATTTGTGCTCTGATTTTGTACGTTTCCGGTATGTTGTTGTTACCATTTCTGCGGTGGATGTGTTTTGCTCGGAGAGGCAGGCGAACTAGGTTGTCCCCCCTTGGGTATTCATTTATCGCCCTCAGGACCGAGGAAGCAAGTGATTTGTCCCTCCTTGGAGGGACGGTGAGGCATACATTGCCAAACAGAAGGACATTATGCCACGCTTGGATGTTTTCCAGTGCATCATTGACCCTTTTCAGAAGATTACAGAGTTTGGCTGCTGCATTTGGTCGGGCTGCTTTTGGGATGTGTGGTAATGTTCTAGCAGACGTCGCTATGATCGCTTGGGTGAGGTTCTCAGATGAGATTAGGTTAATGGGAGTCTCTTCCCTAACTGTTAATGGCAGCTGGCCATTGCTTCCCTTCGGAGGCTGGTGGGAACCACTGCATCTTTCCTCGTTGACGGTATGAAAGCGGATAACACCACCGTTGGAGTTTATGGCGGTGTTTTTGTTGCATACTCGGCAAAAACCTCTTTTAGGAGCAGTTGTTGGCACCTCAAGGCTTGTGGAGTCCTGCCCGACCGCTGGGACCCCTTCCATTTCAACTCGGTTGGCAGAGTTAAACTGTGCATTATTCTATAGAGGGGGGCAAACACACTGGGTCATGGCCAAGCAACTGGGTGTGGAGCCAACAACTGGGTGTGGAGCCAGCAACTGGGTGTGGAGCCAACAACTGGGTGTGGAGCCAGCAACTGGGTGTGGAGGCATCAACTGGGTGTGGAGCCAGCAACTGGGTGTGGAGGCATCAACTGGGTGTGGAGCCAGCAACTGGGTGTGGAGCCAGCAACTGGGTGTGGAGGCCGCGGCTGGGTGTGGAGGCATCAACTGGGTGTGGAGGCATCAGCTGGGTGTGGCGGCATCAGCTGGGTGTGGAGGCCGCGGCTGGGTGTGGAGGCATCAGCTGGGTGTGGAGGCCGCGGCTGGGTGTGGAGGCCGCGGCTGGGTGTGGAGGCCGGTGGGGCGAGGGTCAGCTCAGGTAGTGAGGTGCGGGGGGGGGGATGGGGTCGGTTTGGTCGGTTATATATATATATATATATATATATATATATATATATATATATATATATATATATATATATATATATATATATATATATATATATATATATATATTAGTATATTTTGGTAGCAGTCTTTCCTGTAGACATATATTATTAAATATGACCGAAAAAGTAAGATTAATAATTCTAACACGAATTTTCTCAATCTTTCGTACATTTCTTTTCACTGTTGGAGGTAATTCAAAAATCAATTCTCCAAAATTCATTTTTATTTCTAGTCTGACGCGACACTTGAGCGCGTTTCGTAAAACTTATTACATTTTCAAAGACTTTAGTTAACACATACACAACGGAATAGAACTTACACATCTCCGATTTTGTTTATATCTACATTTGAGTGATGTGGATGGGGTGAGGTGGTATTTAATAAGGTATTAATTTCATCAACGCAAGCGAGAACATGAAACAATGGGTATTGAATAGAAGTGATTGCAGAAAGCCTATTGGTCCATATTTCTTGATGCTTCTATATTGGAGCGGAGTCTTGAGTTGAAACTAACAACGTTATATGGAGGACCTATGGCAATTCCACGACCAAGAGATGGCTTCCTGAACCTTGCAGGAATTAACCTCACTGAGGACCAAGTCACTCTCCTAAATCTGGGCATAAACTGTCACGTTATGTCCAGACCGAGTGAGATGGCCCGGAAAGTGGAGTTGGAAATTCTGTTGGACGACATATTCGACCTCGAGACACAAAAGAAGGTCACTACCAAAGATACCTTACAAGCAGAACTTATTGCGGAAGGAGGAAAGAATCGAGGCAATTACAGAAGCACCATACCGTCCCCCGAGTTCAAAGCAGCAGCCAAAAGCCTTCGTGAGAACAAGGAGATAGTTGTCAGGAGAGGTTACAAGTCGCCAATATACGTCATTCTTAAAAAAGACGAATATCTGGCGAAAATGAACCTCATACTCTCTGACCAAACTAAATTCCAAAGGGTAACGAAGGACACTACAGCCGAATTGAAAGCAAAGGTCAACAGACTAATCGAAACTGTGAACGCCAAGAAATCAGGACTCCACCTGCCAAAGATTATTGGGGAATATAAACCTGGATATGCGTATGGAAATGTCAAGACACACAAGCCTGGAAACCCGCTTCGGCCAATCATTAGCCAGATACCCACACCCACGTACAGACTAGCGAAGCGACTCAACGGCCTGCTGACTCCTTATGTCCCTTGCGCCTTCAGCCTGAAGTCGCCAAAGGAATTTGTTGACTTACTGTGGGGCACACGGGCCACAGGAATAAGAGCCTCGTTGGACGTAGAATCGCTGTTCACTAACGTACCAGTGGACGAGACAATCGGGATGATAGCCGACAGAGTGTATCGTGATCCAGCTTGTACTCCTCTTGACATACCAGAAAATATCCTAAGGAAACTACTCCAAGCTTGTATTAAAGAGGCACCCTTCTTGAGCCCGGATGGGCACATGTATAAGCAGTCGTGTTTGAATTTCCTTCTCTTGATTCCTGGCTTTGGTTCGAGTCAAGTGTTGTCTTGGTGAATGTTGTTCGTGCTCCATAATATTGATTTGGGCAGTTATTAAATATGACCGAAAAAGTAAGATTAATAATTCTAACACGAATTTTCTCAATCTTTCGTACATTTCTTTTCACTGTTGGTGGTAATTCAAAAATCAATTCTCCAAAATTCATTTTTATTTCTAGTCTGACGCGACACTTGAGCGCGTTTCGTAAAACTTATTACATTTTCAAAGACTTTAGTTTACACATACACAACTGAATAGAACTTACACATCTCCGATTTGTTTATATCTACATTTGAGTGAGGTGGCATTAATAGCGTATTAAATTCATCAACACAAGACAGAACACGAAACAATGGGTATTGAATGGAAGTGATTGTAGAAAGCCTATTGGTCCATATTTCTTGATGCTTCTATATTGGAGCGAAGTCTTGAGGTGGGTAGAATATAGTTGTGCAATAATTGGCTGTTGATTGCTGGTGTTGACTTTTTAATGTGTAGTGCCTCGCAAACGTCAAGCCGCCTGCTATCGCTGTATCTATCGATGATTTCTGTGTTGTTTACTAGGATTTCTCTGGCGATGGTTTGGTTGTGGGAAGAGATTATATGTTCCTTAATGGAGCCCTGTTGCTTATGCATCGTTAAACGCCTAGAAAGAGATGTTGTTGTCTTGCCTATATACTGGGTTTTTTGGAGCTTACAGTCCCCAAGTGGGTATTTGAAGGCATAGACGATGTTGGTCTCTTTTAAAGCGTTCTGCTTTGTGTCTGGAGAGTTTCTCATGAGTAGGCTGGCCGTTTTTCTGGTTTTATAGTAAATCGTCAGTTGTATCCTCTGATTTTTGTCTGTAGGGATAACGTTTCTATTAACAATATCTTTCAGGACCCTTTCCTCCGTTTTATGAGCTGTGGAAAAGAAGTTCCTGTAAAATAGTTTAATAGGGGGTATAGGTGTTGTGTTGGTTGTCTCTTCAGAGGTTGCATGGCGTTTCACTTTCCTTCTTATGATGTCTTCGACGAAACCATTGGAGAAGCCGTTGTTGACTAGGACCTGCCTTACCCTACAGAGTTCTTCGTCGACTTGCTTCCATTCTGAGCTGTGGCTGTGTTCACGGTCGACATATGCGTTAACAACACTCCTTTTGTACCTGTCTGGGCAGTCGCTGTTGGCATTTAGGCACATTCCTATGTTCGTTTCCTTAGTGTAGACTGCAGTGTGGAAACCTCCGCTCTTTTCCATGACTGTTACATCTAGAAAGGGCAGCTTCCCATCCTTTTCCATCTCGTAAGTGAAACGCAGCACGGAACTCTGCTCAAACGCCTCCTTCAGCTCCTGCAGATGTCTGACATCAGGTGCCTGTGTAAAAATGTCGTCAACATACCTGCAGTATATGGCCGGTTTCAAGTTCATGTCGACTAAGACTTTTTGCTCGATGGTACCCATGTAGAAGTTTGCAAACAGGACACCTAGGGGAGAACCCATGGCGACCCCATCTACTTGCTTATACATGTGCCCATCCGGGCTCAAGAAGGGTCACCCTTCTTGAGCCCCTTGCATTTTTTGGCATTTTTTCGGTATGAAACTTCGTAATTTAAAACTGAAAATAGGCGCAGAGAGTCAGAATTCGGCTCAAAAATCACGCTCAGGAGTCAAATTTTCGACATTTCAGACATTTTGAAATCTGCAGGGGGGTTTGGCCAAAATATGACCCATCGCCGTTTACAGTAATTGGATTATTTTCGGTATGAAACGTCGTAATTTGAAACTGAAAATAGGCGCAGAGAGTCAGAATACGGCTCAAAAATCACGCCCAGGAGTCAAATTTCCGACATTTCAGACATTTTGAAAACTGCACATGGGTTTGGGCAAAATATGACCCATCGCCGTTTTCAGTAATTGGCATTTTTTCGGTATGAAACGTCGTAATTTGAAACTGAAAATAGGTGCAGAGAGTCAGAATTCGGCTCAAAAATCACGCTCAAGAATCAAATTTCCGACATTTCAGACATTTTGAAAACTGCAGGGGGGTTTGGGCAAAATATGACCCATCGCCGTTTACAGTAATTGGCATATTTTCGGTATGAAACATCGTAATTTGAAACTGAAAATAGGCGCAGAGAGTCAGAATACGGCTCAAAAATCACGCTCAGGAGTCAAATTTCCGACATTTCAGACATTTTGAAAACTGCAGGGGGGTTTGGGCAAAATATGACCCATCGCCGTTTACAGTAATTGGTATATTTTCGGTATGAAACGTCGTAGTTTAAAACTGAAAAAAGGCGCAGAGAACCAGAATTCGGCTCAAAAATCACGCTCAGGAGTCAAATTTCCGACATTTCGGACATTTTGAAAACTGCAGGGGAGTTTGGGCAAAATATGACCCATCGCCGTTTACAGTAATTGGCATATTTTTTTTTTTTTTTTTTTGAGATATATACAAGAGTTGTTACATTCTTGTACAGCCACTAGTACGCGCAGCGTTTCGGGCAAGTATGAAACGTCGGTATGAAACGTCGTAATTTGAAACTGAAAATAGGCGCAGAGAGTCAGAATACGGCTCAAAAATCACGCTCAGGAGTCAAATTTCCGACATTTCAGACATTTTGAAAACTGCAGGGAGGTTTGGGCAAAATATGACCCATCGCCGTTTTCAGTAATTGGCATATTTTCGGTATGAAACTTCGTAATTTGAAACTGAAAATAGGTGCAGAGAGTCAGAATTCGGCTCAAAAATCACGCTCAGGAGTCAAATTTCCGACATTTCAGACACTTTGAAAACCGCAGGAAACAGAAACTTTCAAATTACGACATTTCATACCGAAAATATGCCAATTACTGAAAACAGCGATGGGTCATATTTTGCCCAAACCCCCCTGCAGGTTCCAAATGTCTGAAATGTCGGAAATTTGACTCCTGAGCGTGATTTTTGAGCCGTATTCTGACTCTCTGCGCCTATTTTCAGTTTCAAATTACGACGTTTCATACCGAAAATATGCCAATTACTGTAAACGGCGATGGGTCATATTTTGCCCAAACCCCCCTGCAGTTTTCAAAATGTCTGAAATGTCGGAAATTTGACTCCTGGGCGTGATTTTTGAGCCGAATTCTGACTCTCTGCACTTATTTTCAGTTTCAAATTACGACGTTTCATACCCAAAAAATGCCAATTACTGAAAACGGCGATGGGTCATATTTTGCCCAAACCCCCCTGCAGTTTTCAAAATGTCTAAAGTGTCGGAAATTTGACTCCTGAGCGTGATTTTTGAACCGTATTCTGACTCTCTGCGCCTGTTTTCAGTTTCAAATTACGACGTTTCATACCGAAAATATGCCAATTACTGTAAACGGCGATGGGTCATATTTTGCCCAAACCCCCCTGCAGTTTTCAAAATGTCCGAGATGTCGGAAATTTGACTCCTGAGCGTGATTTTTGAGCTGAATTCTGACTCTCTGCACCTATTTTCAGTTTCAAATTACGACGTTTCATACCGAAAATATGCCAATTACTGTAAACGGCGATGGGTCATATTTTGCCCAAACCCCCCCTGCAGTTTTCAAAATGTCCGAGATGTCGGAAATTTGACTCCTGAGCGTGATTTTTGAGCCGAATTTTGCCTCTCTGCACCTATTTTCGGTTTCAAATTACGACGTTTCGTACCGAAAATATGCCAATTACTGAAAACGGCGATGGGTCATATTTTGCCCAAACCCCCCTGCAGTTTTCAAAAAGTCTAAAATGTCGGAAATTTGAATCCTGAGCGTGATTTTTGAGCCGTATTCTGACTCTCTGCGCCTATTTTCAGTTTCAAATTACGACGTTTCATACCGAAAATATGCCAATTACTGTACACGGCGATGTGTCATATTTTGCCCAAACCCCCCTGCAGTTTTCAAAATGTCCGAAATGTCGGAAATTTGACTCCTGAGCGTGATTTTTGAGCCGAATTCTGACTCTCTGCGCCTATTTTCAGTTTCAAACTACGACGTTTCATACCGAAAATATACCAATTACTGTAAACGGCGATGGGTCATATTTTGCCCAAACCCCCCTGCAGTTTTTAAAATGTCTGAAATGTCGGAAATTTGACTCCTGAGCGTGATTTTTGAGCCGAATTCTGACTCTGCACCTATTTTCAGTTTCAAATTACGACGTTTTATAACGAAAAAATGCCAATTACTGTAAACGGCGATGGGTCATATTATGCCCAAACCCCCCTGCAGTTTTCAAAATGTCTGAAATTTCGGAAATTTGACTCCTGAGCGTGATTTTTGAGCCGTATTCTGACTCTCTGCGCCTATTTTCAGTTTCAAATTACGACGTTTCATACCGAAAATATGCCAATTACTGTAAACGGCGATGGGTCATAATTTGCCCAAAACCCCCTGCAGTTTTCAAAATGTCCCAAATGTCGGAAATTTGACTCCTGAGCGTGAATTTTGAGCCGAATTCGGACTCTCTGCGACTATTTTCAGTTTCAAATTACGACGTTTCATACCGAAAATATGCCAATTACTGTAAACGGCGATGGATCATATTTTGCCCAAACCCCCTTGCAGTTTTCAAAATGTCTGAAATGTCGGAAACTTGACTCCTGAGCATGATTTTTGAGCCGAATTCTGAATCTCTGCACCTATTTTCAGTTTCAAATTACGACGTTTCATACCTAAAATATGCCAATTACTGAAAACGGCGATGGGTCATATTTTGCCCAAACCCCCCCGCAGTTTTCAAAATGTCTGAAATGTCGGAAATTTGTCTCCTGAGTGTGATTTTTGAGCCGTATTCTGACTCTCTGCGACTATTTTCAGTTTCAAATTACGACGTTTCTTACCGAAAATATGCCAATTACTGTAAACGGCGATGGGTCATATTTTGCCCAAACCCCCCTGCAGATTTCAAAATGTCCGAAATGTCGGAAATTTGACTCCTGAGCGTGATTTTTGAGCCGTATTCTGACTCTCTGCACCTATTTTCAGTTTCAAATTACGAAGTTTCATACCGAAAATATGCCAATTACTGAAAACGGCGATGGGTTATATTTTGCCCAAACCCCCCCCCCCCCCCTGCAGTTTTCAAAATGTCCGAAATGTCGGAAGTTTGACTCCTGAGCGTGATTTTTGAGCCGTATTCTGACTCTCTGCACCTATTTTCAGTTTCAAATTACGACGTTTCATACCGAAAATATGCCAATTACTGTAAACGGCGATGGATCATATTTTGCCCAAACCCCCTTGCAGTTTTCAAAATGTCTGAAATGTCGGAAACTTGACTCCTGAGCATGATTTTTGAGCCGAATTCTGAATCTCTGCACCTATTTTCAGTTTCAAATTACGACGTTTCATACCTAAAATATGCCAATTACTGAAAACGGCGATGGGTCATATTTTGCCCAAACCCCCCCGCAGTTTTCAAAATGTCTGAAATGTCGGAAATTTGTCTCCTGAGTGTGATTTTTGAGCCGTATTCTGACTCTCTGCGACTATTTTCAGTTTCAAATTACGACGTTTCTTACCGAAAATATGCCAATTACTGTAAACGGCGATGGGTCATATTTTGCCCAAACCCCCCTGCAGATTTCAAAATGTCCGAAATGTCGGAAATTTGACTCCTGAGCGTGATTTTTGAGCCGTATTCTGACTCTCTGCACCTATTTTCAGTTTCAAATTACGAAGTTTCATACCGAAAATATGCCAATTACTGAAAACGGCGATGGGTTATATTTTGCCCAAACCCCCCCCCCCCCCTCAAAATGTCCGAAATGTCGGAAGTTTGACTCCTGAGCGTGATTTTTGAGCCGTATTCTGACTCTCTGCACCTATTTTCAGTTTCAAATTACGACGTTTCATACCGAAAATATGCCAATTACTGAAAACGGCGATGGGTTATATTTTGCCCAAACCCCCCTGCAGTTTTCAAAATGTCTGAAATGTCGGAAATTTGTCTCCTGAGTGTGATTTTTGAGCCGTATTCTGACTCTCTGCGACTATTTTCAGTTTCAAATTACGACGTTTCATACCGAAAATATGCCAATTACTGTAAACAGCGATGGGTCATATTTTGCCCAAACCCCCCTGCAATTTTCAAAATGTCTGAAATGTCGGAAATTTGACTCCTGAGCATGATTTTTGAGCCGAATTCTGAATCTCTGCACCTATCTTCAGTTTCAAATTACGACGTTTCATAACGAAAATATGCCAATTACTGTAAACGGCGATGGGTCATATTTTGCCCAAACCCCCCTGCAGTTTTCAAAATGTCTGAAATGTCGGAAATTTGTCTCCTGAGTGTGATTTTTGAGCTTTATTCTGATTCTCTGCGCCTATTTTCAGTTTCAAATTACGACGTTTCATACCGAAAATATGCCAATTACTGTAAACGGCGATGGGTCATATTTTGCCCAAACCCCCCTGCAGTTTGCAAAATGTCCGAAATGTCGGAAGTTTGACTCCTGAGCGTGATTTTTGAGCCGTATTCTGACTCTCTGCACCTATTTTCAGTTTCAAATTACGACGTTTCATACCGAAAATATGCTAATTACTGAAAACGGCGATGGGTTACATTTTGCCCAAACCCCCCTGCAGTTTTCAAAATGTCCGAAATGTCGGAAATTTGACTCCTGAGCGTGATTTCTGAGCCGAATTCTGACTCTCTGCGCCTATTTTCAGTTTCAAATTACGACGTTTCATAGCGAAAATATGCCAATTACTGTAAACGGCAATGGGTCATATTTTGCCCAAACCCCCCTGCAGTTTTCAAAATGTCCGAAATGTCGGAAATTTGACTCCTGACCGTGATTTTTGAGCCGTATTCTGACTCTCTGCGCCTATTTTCAGTTTCAAATTACGACGTTTCATACCGAAAATATGCCAATTACTGTAAACAGCGATGGGTCATATTTTGCCCAAACCCCCCTGCAATTTTCAAAAGTCTGAAATGTCGTAAATTTGACTCCTGACCGTGATTTTTGAGCCGAATTCTGAATCTCTGCACCTATTTTCAGTTTCAAATTACGACTTTTCATACCGAAAATATGCCAATTACTGTAAACGGCAATGGGTCATATTTTGCCCAAACCCCCCTGCAGTTTTCAAGATGTCTGAAATTTCGGAAATTTGACTCCTGAGTGTGATTTTTGAGCCGTATTCTGACTCTCTGCGCCTATTTTCAGTTTCAAATTACGACGTTTCATACCGAAAATATGCCAATTACTGTAAACAGCGATGGGTCATATTTTGCCCAAACCCCCCTGCAATTTTCAAAATGTCTGAAATGTCGGAAATTTGACTCCTGAGCATGATTTTTGAGCCGAATTCTGAATCTCTGCACCTATCTTCAGTTTCAAATTACGACGTTTCATAACGAAAATATGCCAATTACTGTAAACGGCGATGGGTCATATTTTGCCCAAACCCCCCTGCAGTTTTCAAAATGTCTGAAATGTCGGAAATTTGTCTCCTGAGTGTGATTTTTGAGCTTTATTCTGACTCTCTGCGCCTATTTTCAGTTTCAAATTACGACGTTTCATACCGAAAATATGCCAATTACTGTAAACGGCGATGGGTCATATTTTGCCCAAACCCCCCTGCAGTTTGCAAAATGTCCGAAATGTCGGAAGTTTGACTCCTGAGCGTGATTTTTGAGCCGTATTCTGACTCTCTGCACCTATTTTCAGTTTCAAATTACGACGTTTCATACCGAAAATATGCCAATTACTGAAAACGGCGATGGGTTACATTTTGCCCAAACCCCCCTGCAGTTTTCAAAATGTCCGAAATGTCGGAAATTTGACTCCTGAGCGTGATTTCTGAGCCGAATTCTGACTCTCTGCGCCTATTTTCAGTTTCAAATTACGACGTTTCATAGCGAAAATATGCCAATTACTGTAAACGGCAATGGGTCATATTTTGCCCAAACCCCCCTGCAGTTTTCAAAATGTCCGAAATGTCGGAAATTTGACTCCTGACCGTGATTTTTGAGCCGTATTCTGACTCTCTGCGCCTATTTTCAGTTTCAAATTACGACGTTTCATACCGAAAATATGCCAATTACTGTAAACAGCGATGGGTCATATTTTGCCCAAACCCCCCTGCAATTTTCAAAAGTCTGAAATGTCGTAAATTTGACTCCTGACCGTGATTTTTGAGCCGAATTCTGAATCTCTGCACCTATTTTCAGTTTCAAATTACGACTTTTCATACCGAAAATATGCCAATTACTGTAAACGGCAATGGGTCATATTTTGCCCAAACCCCCCTGCAGTTTTCAAGATGTCTGAAATTTCGGAAATTTGACTCCTGAGTGTGATTTTTGAGCCGTATTCTGACTCTCTGCGCCTATTTTCAGTTTCAAATTACGACGTTTCATACCGAAAATATGCCAATTACTGTAAACGGCGATGGGTTATATTTTGCCCAAACCCCCCTGCAGTTTTCAAAATGTCCCAAATGTCGGAAATTTGACTCCTGAGCGTGATTTTTGAGCCGTATTCTGACTCTCTGCACCTATTTTCAGTTTCATATTACGACGTTTCATACAGAAAATATGCCAATTACTGAAAACGGCGATGGGTTATATTTTGCCCAAACCCCCCTGCATTTTTCAAAATGTCCGAAATGTCGGAAATTTGACTCCTGAGCGTGATTTTTGAGCAGTATTCTGACTCTCTGCACCTATTTTCAGTTTCAAATTACGACGTTTCATACCGAAAATATGCCAATTACTGTAAACGGCGATCGGTCATATTTTGCCCAAACCCCCCTGCAGTTTTCAAAATGTCTGAAATGTCGGAAATTTGACTCCTGAGCGTGATTTTTGAGCACCTATTTTCAGTTTCACATTACGACGTTTCATACCGAAAAAATGCCAAAAAATGGCCCGGGTACAGGCCCAGAAATGGCCCGGGTGCAGGCCCAGAAATGGCCCGGGTGCAGGCGCAGAAATGGCCCGGGTGCAGGCCCAGAAATGGCCCAGGTGCAGGCCCAGAAATGGCCCGGGGGCAGGCCCAGAAATGGCCCGGGTGCAGGCCCAGAAATGGCCCGGGTGCAGGCCCAGAAATGGCCCGGGTGCAGGCCCAGAAATGGCCCGGGTGCAGGCCCAGAAATGACCCGGGTACAGGCCCAGAAATGGCCCGGGTACAGGCCCAGAAATGGCCCGGGTACAGGACCAGAAATGGCCCGGGTACAGGCCCAGAAATGGCCCGGGTACAGGCCCAGAAATGGCCCGGGTACAGGCCCAGAAATGGCCCGGGTACAGGCCCTGAAATGGCCCGGGTACACGCCCAGAAATGGCCCGGGTACAGGCCCAGAAATGGCCCGGGTACAGGCCCAGAAATGGCCCGGGTACAGGCCCAGAAATGGCCCGGGTACAGGCCCAGAAATGGCCCGGGTACAGGCCCAGAAATGGCCCGGGTACACGCCCAGAAATGGCCCGGGTACCAGACCACCACACATCACCATCACAATACACCATCACCACCACACACCACCATCACAATACACCATCACCACCACACATCACCATACAATACACCATCACCACCACACACCACCATCACAATACACCATCACCTCCACACACCACCATCACAATACACCATCACCACCACACATCACCATCACAATACACCATCACCACCACACACCACCATCACAATACACCATCACCACCACACACCACCATCACAATACACCATCACCACCGCACACCACCATCACAATACACCATCACCACCACACATCACCATCACAATACACCATCACCACCACACACCACCATCACAATACACCATCACCACCATACACCACCATCACAATACACCATCACCACCACACACCACCATCACAATACACCATCACCTCCACACACCACCATCACAATACACCATCACCACCACACATCACCATCACAATACACCATCACCACCATACACCACCATCACAATACACCATCACCACCACACACCACCATCACAATACACCATCACCACCATACATCACCATCACAATACACCATCACCGCCACACATCACCATCACAATACACCATCACCACCACACACCACCATCACAATACACCATCACCACCATACACCATCACAATACACCATCACCACCACACATCACCACCACACACCACCATCACCATACATCACCATCACCATACATCACCATCACAATACACCATCACCACCATACACCATCACAATACACCATCACCACCATACACCATCACAATACACCATCACCATACATCACCATCAGCTGCAAGTGTTCCACAGGTGCAACAATACTGGCAACATAATATAAAGTTTCACGCTGCTTGAAAAATCACATGTTACCCTGGAGACCTGTCCCCACCTGTCCCGGTCCACCTGTCCCGGTCCACCTGTCCCGGTCCACCTGTACCCCACCTGGCCTGGTCCACCTGTCCCCACCTGTACCCCACCTGTGAACAACCAGTTGCGTAATGCTACAAACTTGAGCCATGGGAAGAAATATCTGTTCATATGTAGTCAGGAGTCGAGTGTCAGGAGTCGAGTGTCAGGAGTCGAGTGTCAGGAGTCGAGTGTCAGGAGTCGAGTGTCAGGAGTCGAGTGTCAGGAGTCGAGTGTCAGGAGTCGAGTGTCAGGAGTCGAGTGTCAGGAGTCGAGTGTCAGGAGTCGAGTGCCAGGAGTCGAGTGTCAGGAGTCGAGTGTCAGGAGTCGAGTGTCAGGAGTCGAGTGTCAGGAGTCGAGTGTCAGGAGTCGAGTGTCAGGAGTCGATTGTCAGGAGTCGAGTGTCAGGAGTCGAGTGTCAGGAGTCGAGTGTCAGGAGTCGAGTGTCAGGAGTCGAGTGTCAGGAGTCGAGTGCGCCTCTACACACCTGTGTATCCCCCCCCCCATTAAAAGAAGCGCGGCCTCGTTTATAGATGCGTTGTCAAGTGCGCTTTCAGGTGTTTGTGCCCGGAGAGGAACACACAGGTGTGTCCTGCACGCTACGTGTGTTATAAGACAACAGAAACATTCTAATTTATCTATGCAACACTTTCTACACCAGTTCATCCAAACGCTTATTCAGTATAACACAGTTACAGACATACTGTATTACCAATGCACCATCACCCCCATACAGTCCCTTAATACACCATACACTTCAACAAATGCATCATCACCCCCATATTGTATTAGTAATACACCATCACCACCATACAGTCCCTTAATACACCATACACGTCCACTAATACACCATCACCCCCATACAGTCCCTTAATACACCATACACGTCCACTAATACACCATCACCCCCATACAGTCCCTTAATACACCATACACGTCCACTAATACACCATCACCACCATAGTAGCAGGCATCCCGCAGTCTCAGGAGACTATGGAGTTGCGCTCTGGTTGTCGAGGCTGGAGTGGCCTCTCCAGGGCACAAAACCTGGGATGGTCGACATGGAGGAAAAGCTGTTACCCATACAGCAGGTCTCCACGCTGATGAAGTTGCCCAAAGGAAAGGTAAACGCCAGAACGAGGTTAAGGTCAACAACGAACTAATCTTATGGACTCCAACTCCGGATCTTACCTCGAGGTTGACTCCTGACGACCGTCCCGCCGCGACGGTCTGAGGTCCAGGGGTTCCTCCTCCTTGATGAGCTGCCTTCCCAGGCTGTCGAGTCCCACCTACCCGGAGCAGGTGGTTGTAAGGCGCCAGAGGTACGAGGACGTGGAGGGCCGCTCCTCGTGCTCCAGCGGCAGGGTGGTGGCCTCACTGAGGGCCCTGCCGGACCTCCGGGGGAGGACAGGGGGCCCCCGGGGTCCACAACACACAACTCATATATTATAATACCAATTTCATCATTATTATTATATTATAATAATATTAACATCATAATTATAAATTATTACATCACCACCATACACAGCCACCGACATACACCACCGCTGTCCTACGCCACCATATATATATATACCCGCAATATACAACTAACTATACACCATGATAGGCAAACACCTCCATACTACACCACCAATATGTAACTAACTATACACCAGAGCCAATACTCAATCGCCACCATACACCTCCAGTACATCACTGCAAGCATACACTACCACCATACACAACCACCATCATACACAACCACCATCATACACAACCACCATCATACACAACCACCATCATGCACAACCACCATCATGCACAACCACCATCATACACAACCACCATCATGCACAACCACCATCATACACAACCACCATCATACACAACCACCATCATACACAACCACCATCATACACAACCACCATCATACACAACCACCATCATGCACAACCACCATCATACACAACCACCATCACACACAACCACCATCATTCACAACCACCATCATACACAACCACCATCATACACAACCACCATCATACACAACCACAATCATGCACAACCACCATCATACACAACCACCATCATACACAACCACCATCATACACAACCACCATCATACACAACCACCATCATGCACAACCACCATCATACACAACCACCATCATACACAACCACCTTCATACACAACCACCATCATACACAACCACCATCATACACAACCACCATCACACACAACCACCATCATTCACAACCACCATCATACACAACCACCATCATACACAACCACCAACATACACAACCACCATCATTCACAACCACCATCATTCACAACCACCATCATACACAACCACCATCATACACAACCACCATCATACACAACCACCATCACACACAACCACCAACATACACAACCACCATCATACACAACCACCATCATTCACAACCACCAACATACACAACCACCATCATACACAACCACCATCATGCACAACCACCATCATGCACAACCACCATCATACACCACCATCATGCACAACCACTATCATACACAACCACCATCACACACCACCACCATCATACACAACCACCAACATACACAACCACCATCATACACAACCACCAACATACACAACCACCATCATTCACAACCACCAACATACACAACCACCATCATACACAACCACCATCATACACAACCACCACCATACACAACCACCATCATACACAACCACCATCATTCACAACCACCATCATACACAACCACCATCATACACAACCACCATCATGCACAACCACCATCATACACAACCACCATCATACACAACCACCATCATACACAACCACCATCATACACAACCACAATCATGCACAACCACCATCATACACAACCACCATCATACACAACCACCATCATACACAACCACCATCATGCACAACCACCATCATACACAACCACCATCATACACAACCACCTACATACACAACCACCATCATACACAACCACCATCATACACAACCACCATCACACACAACCTCCATCATTCACAACCACCATCATACACAACCACCATCATACACAACCACCAACATACACAACCACCATCATTCACAACCACCATCATTCACAACCACCATCATACACAACCACCATCATACACAACCACCATCATACACAACCACCATCACACACAACCACCAACATACACAACCACCATCATACACAACCACCATCATTCACAACCACCAACATACACAACCACCATCATACACAACCACCATCATGCACAACCACCATCATGCACAACCACCATCATACACCACCATCATGCACAACCACCATCATACACAACCACCATCACACACCACCACCATCATACACAACCACCAACATACACAACCACCATCATACACAACCACCAACATACACAACCACCATCATTCACAACCACCAACATACACAACCACCATCATACACAACCACCATCATACACAACCACCAACATACACAACCACCATCATACACAACCACCATCATTCACAACCACCATCATACACAACCACCATCATACACAACCACCATCATGCACAACCACCATCATACACAACCACCATCATACACAACCACCATCATACACAACCACCATCACACACAACCACCATCACACACAACCACCATCATACACAACCACCATCATACACAACCACCATCATTCACAGCCACCATCATTCACAGCCACCAACATACACAACCACCATCACACACAACCACCATCATACACAACCACCATCATTCACAACCACCATTATACACAACCACCATCATACACAACCACCATCATGCACAACCACCATCATACACAACCACCATCATGCACAACCACCATCATACACAACCACCATCATACACAACCACCATCATAGACAACCACCATCATACACAACCACCATCATACACAACCACCATCATACACAACCACCATCATACACAACCACCATCATGCACAACCACCATCATACACAACCACCATCATACACAACCACCATCATACACAACCACCATCATACACAACCACCATCATAGACAACCACCATCATACACAACCACCATCATACACAACCACCATCATACACAACCACCTTCATACATAACCACCATCATACACAACCACCATCATACACAACCACCATCATACACAACCACCATCATACACAACCACCATCATACACAACCACCATCATACACAACCACCATCATACACAACCACCAACATACACAACCACCATCATTCACAACCACCAACATACACAACCACCATCATACACAACCACCATCATACACAACCACCATCATACACAACCACCATCACACACAACCACCAACATACACAACCACCATCATACACAACCACCATCATACACAACCACCAACATACACAACCAATATCATTCACAACCACCAACATACACAACCACCATCATACACAACCACCATCATATACAACCACCATCATACACAACCACCTTCACACACAACCACCAATATACACAACCACCATCATACACAACCACCATCATACACAACCACCAACATAGACAACCACCATCATACACAACCACCAACATACACAACCACCATCATTCACAACCACCATCATACACAACCACCATCATACACAACGACCATCACACACAACCACCAACATACACAACCACCATCATACACAACCACCATCATACACAACCACCAACATACACAACCACCATCATTCACAACCACCAACATACACAACCACCATCATAGACAACCACCATCATACACAACCACCATCATACACAACCACCATCACACACAACCACCAACATACACAACCACCATCATACACAACCACCATCATACACAACCACCAACATAGACAACCACCATCATACACAACCACCAACATACACAACCACCATCATTCACAACCACCATCATACACAACCACCATCATGCACAACCACCATCATACACAACCACCATCATACACAACCACCATCATACACAACCACCATCATACACAACCACCAACATTCACAACCACCAACATACACAACCACCATCATACACAACCACCATCATACACAACCACCATCACACACAACCACCAACATACACAACCACCATCATACACAACCACCATCATACACAACCACCATCATACACAACCACCATCATACACAACCACCATCATACACAACCACCATCATACACAACCACCATCATACACAACCACCAACATACACAACCACCAACATACACAACCACCATCATACACAACCACCAACATACACAACCACCAACATACACAACCACCAACATACACAACCACCATCATACACAACCACCAACAAACACAACCACCAACATACACAACCACCAACATACACAACCACCATCATACACAACAACCATCATACACAACCACCATCATGCACAACCACCATCATACACAACCACCATCATGCACAACCACCATCATACACAACCACCAACATTCACAACCACCAACATACACAACCACCATCATACACAACCACCATCATACACAACCACCATCATACACAACCACCATCATACACAACCACCATCATACACAACCACCATCATACACAACCACCATCATACACAACCACCATCATACACAACCACCAACATAGACAACCATCATCATACACAACTACCATCATGCACAACCACCAACATACACAACCACCAACATACACAACCACCATCATACACAACCACCATCATACACAACCATCATCATACACAACTACCATCATGCACAACCACCAACATACACAACCACCAACATACACAACCACCATCATACACAACCACCAACATAGACAACCATCATCATACACAACCACCAACATACACAACCACCATCATACACAACCACCATCATACACAACCACCAACATACACAACCACCATCATACACGGTGAAGAGACCATAAAATGCAACTTGACCTCTCGAACAATACATCGCATTTTGACATAAAAATCCCCAACGTCGAAAATATGGTGTAATATATAGCGGCTCACAAACTTGACGAGTTAGCCCGTTTTCAATTCTTGAGTCTACGGTTAGGTTAGGTTCGGGCACAATAGTACATAATTTTTGTGAACACTCAGTAGGACGATTAATATTTACATATATTAATACGGATAACAGGTTTTAATATTATAATAATTAAACTATAGACTATCGACATAATGTCTAAAACCTAAATTATTTTAAAATAAAATATTAATTATTATATAAGATTTTTATATTAATTTTTAATAATAATATTTAAATTTTAAGCTATTTTTTAAAACATGAATATTAAATTTATATTACGATAATTTTATTACTTAAAGATATAATATATAAATAAAGTTAGTTAAATTATATTGAGTAAATATTTGTTCTGACTACATAGAGAAAACGAGATCATCTTATTGGATCACGTGGCTCCAGGTGGCCTCGGGGGGTAAGCTCTTGGCGCCAGCAGTTACCCTCTGGCAGCGCAGGTGAGCACACGGCACCCTTGGTTGCTCGTCCACAACCTTCCTCCACCCATCCCCATACAACACACAACCACACGCACACACACACATATACACACGCTCTCTCACAGTATCTTCCAAGCTACGGCTGAACCCTAAAATACATATTCATATTCGTTGCAATATGTAACCAAAAACTAAATTTCCCCCCCCCCAAAAAACGAATATTAAATGTTTGTTAAAATTTGATTTATGGTTTGACCGACGAGAGGCTATGTTTAGGTTCTGTTGGTAATTATTTAGAGTACGTTATTGAAGCATATTGTACTTATCCTATGAGTGGTAGTTTATTGTGCACCCCATACTCATCCTGTGATCGGTAGTTTATTGTGCACCCCATACTTATCCTGTGAGCGGTAGTTTATTGTGCACCCCATACTCATCCTGTGAGTGGTAGTTTATTGTGCACCCCATACTTATCCTGTGAGCGGTAGTTTATTGTGCACCCCATACTTATCCTGTGAGCAGTAGTTTATTGTGCACCCCATACTCATCCTGTGAGCGGTAGTTTATTGTGCACCCCATACTTATCCTGTGAGCAGTAGTTTATTGTGCACCCCATACTCATCCTGTGAGCAGTAGTTTATTGTGCACCCCATACTCATCCTGTGAGCGGTAGTTTATTGTGCACCCCATACTTATCCTGTGAGCAGTAGTTTATTGTGCACCCCATACTCATCCTGTGAGCGGTAGTTTATTGTGCACCCCATACTTATCCTGTGAGCAGTAGTTTATTGTGCACCCCATACTCATCCTGTGAGTGGTAGTTTATTGTGCACCCCATACTTATCCTGTGAGCAGTAGTTTATTGTGCACCCCATACTCATCCTGTGAGCAGTAGTTTATTGTGCACCCCATACTCATCCTGTGAGCGGTAGTTTATTGTGCACCCCATACTTATCCTGTGAGCAGTAGTTTATTGTGCACCCCATACTCATCCTGTGAGCGGTAGTTTATTGTGCACCCCCATACTTATCCTGTGAGCAGTAGTTTATTGTGCACCCCATACTCATCCTGTGAGTGGTAGTTTATTGTGCACCCCATACTTATCCTGTGAGCGGTAGTTTATTGTGCACCCCATACTTATCCTGTGAGTGGTAGTTTATTGTGCACCCCATACTCATCCTGTGAGTGGTAGTTTATTGTGCACCCCATACTTATCCTGTGAGTGGTAGTTTATTGTGCACCCCATACTCATCCTGTGAGTGGTAGTTTATTGTGCACCCCATACTCATCCTGTGAGTGGTAGTTTATTGTGCACCCCATACTCATCCTGTGAGTGGTAGTTTATTGTGCACCCCATACTTATCCTGTGAGCAGTAGTTTATTGTGCACCCCATACTCATCCTGTGAGCGGTAGTTTATTGTGCACCCCATACTTATCCTGTGAGCAGTAGTTTATTGTGCACCCCATACTCATCCTGTGAGTGGTAGTTTATTGTGCACCCCATACTTATCCTGTGAGCAGTAGTTTATTGTGCACCCCATACTTATCTTGTGAGTGGTAGTTTATTGTGCACCCCATACTCATCCTGTGAGTGGTAGTTTATTGTGCACCCCATACTTATCCTGTGAGCAGTAGTTTATTGTGCACCCCATACTCATCCTGTGAGCAGTAGTTTATTGTGCACCCCATACTCATCCTGTGAGCAGTAGTTTATTGTGCACCCCATACTGATCCTGTGAGCAGTAGTTTATTGTGCACCCCATACTGATCCTGTGAGCAGTAGTTTATTGTGCACCCTATACTGATCCTGTGAGCAGTAGTTTATTGTGCACCCCATACTCATCCTGTGAGCGGTAGTTTATTGTGCACCCCATACTGATCCTGTGAGCAGTAGTTTATTGTGCACCCCATACTCATCCTGTGAGCGGTAGTTTATTGTGCACCCCATACTTATCCTGTGAGCAGTAGTTTATTGTGCACCCCATACTCATCCTGTGAGCGGTAGTTTATTGTGCACCCCATACTGATCCTGTGAGCAGTAGTTTATTGTGCACCCCATACTCATCCTGTGAGCGGTAGTTTATTGTGCACCCCATACTGATCCTGTGAGCAGTAGTTTATTGTGCACCCCATACTCATCCTGTGAGCAGTAGTTTATTGTGCACCCCATACTTATCCTGTGAGCAGTAGTTTATTGTGCACCCCATACTTATCCTGTGAGCAGTAGTTTATTGTGCACCCCATACTTATCCTGTGAGCAGTAGTTTATTGTGCACCCCATACTTATCCTGTGAGCAGTAGTTTATTGTGCACCCCATACTTATCCTGTGAGCAGTAGTTTATTGTGCACCCCATACTCATCCTGTGAGCAGTAGTTTATTGTGCACCCCATACTTATCCTGTGAGCAGTAGTTTATTGTGCACCCCATACTCATCCTGTGAGCAGTAGTTTATTGTGCACCCCATACTCATCCTGTGAGCAGTAGTTTATTGTGCACCCCATACTCATCCTGTGAGCGGTAGTTTATTGTGCACCCCATACTTATCCTGTGAGCAGTAGTTTATTGTGCACCCCATACTCATCCTGTGAGCAGTAGTTTATTGTGCACCCCATACTCATCCTGTGAGCGGTAGTTTATTGTGCACCCCATACTCATCCTGTGAGCAGTAGTTTATTGTGCACCCCATACTCATCCTGTGAGCAGTAGTTTATTGTGCACCCCATACTTATCCTGTGAGCAGTAGTTTATTGTGCACCCCATACTCATCCTGTGAGCAGTAGTTTATTGTGCACCCCATACTCATCCTGTGAGCAGTAGTTTATTGTGCACCCCATACTCATCCTGTGAGCGGTAGTTTATTGTGCACCCCATACTTATCCTGTGAGCAGTAGTTTATTGTGCACCCCATACTCATCCTGTGAGCAGTAGTTTATTGTGCACCCCATACTCATCCTGTGAGCGGTAGTTTATTGTGCACCCCATACTCATCCTGTGAGCAGTAGTTTATTGTGCACCCCATACTCATCCTGTGAGCGGTAGTTTATTGTGCACCCCATACTTATCCTGTGAGCAGTAGTTTATTGTGCACCCCATACTCATCCTGTGAGCAGTAGTTTATTGTGCACCCCATACTCATCCTGTGAGCGGTAGTTTATTGTGCACCCCATACTTATCCTGTGAGCAGTAGTTTATTGTGCACCCCATACTCATCCTGTGAGCAGTAGTTTATTGTGCACCCCATACTCATCCTGTGAGCAGTAGTTTATTGTGCACCCCATACTCATCCTGTGAGCAGTAGTTTATTTATTTAATTAAATTTGATATGAAAATTTGTTAGGGGCCAATGCTATGGACTGCCATCGCAGGCGTTCAATGTTTACAGATGATGAACGTGGTTGTGGGGGTCCACAGGTGTGGAGGTGGTTGTGGGGGTCCACAGGTGTGGAGGTGGTTGTGGGGGTCCACAGGTGTGGAGGTGGTTGTGGGGGTCCACAGGTGTGGAGGTGGTTGTGGGGGTCCACAGGTGTGGAGGTGGTTGTAGGGGTCCACAGGTGTGGAGGTGGTTGTCCACAGGTGTGGAGGTAGTTGTGGGGGTACACAGGTGTGGAGGTGGTTGTAGAGGTCCACAGGTGTGGAGGTGGTTGTAGGGGTCCACAGGTGTGGAGGTGGTTGTAGGGGTCCACAGGTGTGGAGGTGGTTGTAGGGGTCCACAGGTGTGGAGGTGGTTGTGGGGGTCCACAGGTGTGGAGGTGGTTGTGGGGGTCCACAGGTGTGGAGGTGGTTGTAGGGGTCCACAGGTGTGGAGGTGGTTGTAGGGGTCCACAGGTGTGGAGGTGGTTGTAGGGGTCGACAGGTGTGGAGGTGGTTGTAGGGGTGCACAGGTGTGGAGGTGGTTGTAGGGGTCCACAGGTGTGGAGGTGGTTGTAGGGGTCCACAGGTGTGGAGGTGGTTGTAGGGGTCCACAGGTGTGGAGGTGGTTGTAGGGGTGCACAGGTGTGGAGGTGGTTGTAGGGGTCCACAGGTGTGGAGGTGGTTGTAGGGGTCCACAGGTGTGGAGGTGGTTGTAGGGGTCCACAGGTGTGGAGGTGGTTGTAGGGGTCCACACATGAGAGCTTGGTTGTAGAGGTCCACAGGTGTATAGGTGGTTGTAGGGGTCCACAGGTGTGGAGGTGATTGTAGGGGTACACAGGTGTGGAGGTGGTTGTAGAGGTCCACAGGTGTGGAGGTGGTTGTAGGGGTCCACAGGTGTGGAGGTGGTTGTAGGGGTCCACAGGTGTGGAGGTGGTTGTAGGGGTCCACAGGTGTGGAGGTGGTTGTAGGGGTCCACAGGTGTGGAGGTGGTTGTAGGGGTCCACAGGTGTGGAGGTGGTTGTAGGGGTCCACAGGTGTGGAGGTGGTTGTAGGGGTCCACAGGTGTGGAGGTGGTTGTAGGGGTACACAGGTGTGGAGGTGGTTGTAGAGGTCCACAGGTGTGAAGGTGGTTGTAGGGGTCCACAGGTGTGGAGGTGGTTGTAGGGGTACACAGGTGTGGAGGTGGTTGTAGAGGTCCACAGGTGTGAAGGTGGTTGTAGGGGTCCACAGGTGTGGAGGTGGTTGTAGGGGTCCACAGGTGTGGAGGTGATTGTAGGGGTACACAGGTGTGGAGGTGGTTGTAGAGGTCCACAGGTGTGGAGGTGGTTGTAGGGGTCCACAGGAGTGGAGGTGGTTGTAGGGGTACACAGGTGTGTAAGTGGTTGTAGGGGTCCACAGGTGTGGAGGTGGTTGTAGGGGTCCACAGGTGTGGAGGTGATTGTAGGGGTACACAGGTGTGGAGGTGGTTGTAGAGGTCCACAGGTGTGGAGGTGGTTGTAGGGGTCCACAGGTGTGGAGGTGGTTGTCCACAGGTGTGGAGGTGGTTGTAGGGGTCCACAGGTGTGGAGGTGGTTGTAGGGGTCCACAGGTGTGGAGGTGGTTGTAGGGGTCCACAGGTGTGGAGGTGGTTGTAGGGGTCCACAGGTGTGGAGGTGGTTGTAGGGGTCCTCAGGTGTGGAGGTGGTTGTAGGGGTCCACAGGTGTGGAGGTGGTTGTAGGGGTCCACAGGTGTGGAGGTGGTTGTAGGGGTACACAGGTGTGGAGGTGGTTGTAGAGGTCCACAGGTGTGAAGGTGGTTGTAGGGGTCCACAGGTGTGGAGGTGGTTGTAGGGGTCCACAGGTGTGGAGGTGGTTGTAGGGGTCCACAGGTGAGGAGGTGGTTGTAGGGGTCCACAGGTGTGGAGGTGGCTGTAGGGGTCCACAGGTGTGGAGGTGGTTGTAGGGGTACACAGGTGTGGAGGTGATTGTAGGGGTACACAGGTGTGGAGGTGGTTGTAGAGGTCCACAGGTGTGGAGGTGGTTGTAGGGGTCCACAGGTGTGAAGGTGGTTGTAGGGGTCCACAGGTGTGGAGGTGGTTGTAGGGGTCCACAGGAGTGGAGGTGGTTGTAGGGGTCCACAGGTGTGGAGGTGGTTGTAGGGGTACACAGGTGTGGAGGTGGTTGTAGAGGTCCACAGGTGTGAAGGTCGTTGTAGGGGTCCACAGGTGTGGAGGTGGTTGTAGGGGTACACAGGTGTGGAGGTGGTTGTAGAGGTCCACAGGTGTGGAGGTGGTTGTAGGGGTCCACAGGTGTGAAGGTGGTTGTAGGGGTCCACAGGTGTGGAGGTGGTTGTAGGGGTCCACAGGTGTGGAGGTGGTTGTAGGGGTCCACAGGTGTGGAGGTGGTTGTAGGGGTCCACAGGTGTGGAGGTGGTTGTAGGGGTCCACAGGTGTGGAGGTGGTTGTAGGGGTCCACAGGAGTGGAGGTGGTTGTAGGGGTCCACAGGTGTGGAGGTGGTTGTAGGGGTCCACAGGTGTGGAGGTGGTTGTAGGGGTCCACAGGTGTGGAGGTGGTTGTAGGGGTCCACAGGTGTGGAGGTGGTTGTAGGGGTACACAGGTGTGGAGGTGGTTGTAGAGGTCCACAGGTGTGAAGGTGGTTGTAGGGGTCCACAGGTGTGGAGGTGGTTGTAGGGGTCCACAGGTGTGGAGGTGGTTGTAGGGGTCCACAGGAGTGGAGGTGGTTGTAGGGGTCCACAGGTGTGAAGGTGGTTGTAGAGGTCCACAGGTGTGAAGGTGGTTGTAGGGGTCCACAGGTGTGGAGGTGGTTGTAGGGGTCCACAGGTGTGGAGGTGGTTGTAGGGGTCCACAGGAGTGGAGGTGGTTGTAGGGGTCCACAGGTGTGGAGGTGGTTGTAGGGGTCCACAGGTGTGGAGGTGGTTGTAGGGGTCCACAGGTGTGGAGGTGGTTGTAGGGGTCCACAGGTGTGGAGGTGGTTGTAGGGGTCCACAGGTGTGGAGGTGGTTGTAGGGGTCCACAGGTGTGGAGGTGGTTGGAGGGGCCACGTCAAGGCTGCTAGTTCATACAGGACGCATCAGGGTTGCTATTAATAGCGGAGATTTGTGATCGTGTCGACCGTTTAAGCTGATGTTCCTGAGGCCTATAAACCCCCTGGAGGGTTATATGACCTACTGACCAAGCAAAAAGTAAACTTTATCCTAAACTAAACTAAACCTAAACTCTAATTATAATATATAATTAAATATATATAAGTTTTTTTCTAGGTGGATACACATTACAACAACGGGGATACTATAGTAAACTCTGGTCTACTCTGTGTTTGTGTTGTCTTGTTCTCTGGTCGTGCTGGTTACCTGTGTGTCCAACACTTGTGTTTTTAGCGAACATTCTTGCATGGTTTTGTAAACAAACCATCACAATTATCATGAAAATTCTTAACATTTATTTGTTAGTATAAATATTCCTAAATGCCTCGTATATACTAATAAATTTTAGTACCTCTGGAATTTCACTTTTTGTATGAAAAGGAGACATAATGTGTTTTTCTTTGAATTTAAACAAAATCAACTTGCATGAATAATTTTTTGGAATTGTTCCAAGTTTTTATTTTTGTTAACTTTGTTAATCTGTCCTCCACAAATTCTACAACCTGTAGCTAATATGGAGCCTACAAAATGAGGATTGTTGTACCCCACAAATGTACGTGTTTTGCACTTTTGGAATACTAAATTGCATTGCGAAAGAAGTGGAGCAGAATAACCATAAATCTAACCTAAGCTGCATTACGACTGACTATGCAATAATAAGCCTAATATATCCAATCTTAAGCTAAGTTTATAACAGTCTACCCTAACCTAACCTATTGGTTGTGTTGAGTTTAAGGTCAATCAACCTCTTAAGGGAAATTAAGGTCTATCAACCTCTTAAGGAAAATTAAGGTCTATCAACCTCTTAAGGGAAATTAAGGGCTATCAACTTTTAGAAGGAATTTAATGTCTATCAATCTTGTGGGGAAAATTGACTCGTGGGATTTATTGATTTATTTACAATTTATTATTTTATCTTAATTTATATATGACTTTATTTATTTCAATAGCGGACAGTATGATGTTTAAAGTTGACTGTATGAGTTTATTCCCACAAATAGTTTACTACACAAGCTGGGGTGTTTATTATTTATATAATAGTCTATCAGACATCAGATATGGTAGACATTCACTACTACATATATATATATATATATATATATATATATATATATATATATATATATATATATATATATATATATATATATATATATATATATATATATATATATATATATATATATATATATATATATATATATATATAAATAAATAAAATAGAATATAGTTGTGCATTCTACCCACTTCAAGACTCCGCTCCAATATAGAAGCATCAAGAAATATGGGCCAATAAAAATAGGTCTTCTGCAGTTACCTACCTTTAATACCCATTGTTTCGTGTCCTGTCTTGTGTTAAAAGTTTATTTTCACCTCATCCAAAACTATTGTAACATGTCACCTCACCCAAATGTAGGTATAAAAACTCGAAGATGTTTAAGCTCTATTCAGTTAAAGTTGTGTGTGTGTAAACTAAAGACTTTGAAAATGTAATAAGTTTTACGAAACGCGCTCAAGTGTCGCGTCAAACTTGGAATAAAAATGAATTTTGGAGAATTGATTTTTGAATTACCATCAACAGTGAAAAGAAACGTAAGAAAGATCGAGAAAATTCGTGTTAGAATTATTAATCTTACTTTTTCGGTCATATTTAATAATATACGTCTACAGGAAACATTGCTACCAAATATACTAATATATATATATATATATATATATATATATATATATATATATATATATATATATATATATATATATATATATATATATATATATATATATATTACATATATATATATATGTAATATATGTAAATATGTATGTTTTTTTACATATTTACATATATATATATATATATATATATATATATATATATATATATATATATATATATATATATATATATATATATATATATATATATATATATATATATATATATTAGTATATTTTGGTAGCAGTCTTTCCTGTAGACATATATTATTAAATATGACCGAAAAAGTAAGATTAATAATTCTAACACGAATTTTCTCAATCTTTCGTACATTTCTTTTCACTGTTGGTGGTAATTCAAAAATCAATTCTCCAAAATTCATTTTTATTTTTAGTCTGACGCGACACTTGAGCGCGTTTCGGAAAACTTATTACATTTTCAAAGACTTTAGTTTACACATACACAACTGAATAGAACTTACACATCTCCGATTTGTTTATATCCACATTTGAGTGAGGTGGATGGGGTGAGGTGGTATTTAATAGGGTATTAAATTCATCAACACAAGACAGAACACGAAACAATAGGTATTGAATAGAAGTGATTGTAGAAAGCCTATTGGTCCATATTTCTTGATGCTTCTATATTGGAGCGGAGTCTTGAGGTGGGTAGAATATAGTTGTGCATTAATTGGCTGTTGATTGCTGGTGTTGACTTCTTAATGTGTAGTGCCTCACAAACGTCAAGCCGCCTGCTATCGCTGTATCTATCGATGATTTCTGTGTTGTTTACTAGGATTTATCTGGCGATGGTTTGGTTGTGGGAAGAGATTATATGTTCCTTAATGGAGCCCTGTTGCTTATGCATCGTTAAACGCCTAGAAAGAGATGTTGTTGTCCTGCCTATATACTGTTTTTTTTGGAGCTTACAGTCCCCAAGAGGGCATTTGAAGGCATAGACGACGTTGGTCTCTTTTAAAGCGTTCTGCTTTGTGTCTGGAGAGTTTCTCATGAGTAGGCTGGCCGTTTTTCTGGTTTTATAGTAAATCGTCAGTTGTATCCTCTGATTTTTGTCTGTAGGGATAACGTTTCTATTAACAATATCTTTCAGGACCCTTTCCTCCGTTTTATGAGCTGTGGAAAAGAAGTTCCTGTAAAATAGTCTAATAGGGGGTATAGGTGTTGTGTTAGTTGTCTCTTCAGAGGTTGCATTACGTTTCACTTTCCTTCTTATGATGTCTTCGACGAAACCATTGGAGAAGCCGTTGTTGACTAGGACCTGCCTTACCCTACAGAGTTCTTCGTCGAATTGCTTCCATTCTGAGCTGTGGCTGAGAGCACGGTCGACATATGCGTTAACAACACTCTTCTTGTACCTATCTGGGCAGTCTGAACTTGAAACCGGCCATATACTGCAGGTATGTTGACGACATTTTTACACAGGTACCTGATGTCAGACATCTGCAGGAGCTGAAGGAGGCATTTGAGTGGAGTTCCATGCTGCGTTTCACTTACGAGATGAAAAAGGATGGGAAGCTGCCCTTTCTAGATGTAACAGTCATGGAAAAGAGCGGAGATTTCCACACTGCAGTCTACACTAAGGAAACGAACATAGGAATGTGCCTAAATGCCAACAGCGACTGCCCAGATAGGTACAAGAGGAGTGTTGTTAACGCATATGTCGACCGTGCTCTCAGCCACAGCTCAGAATGGAAGCAAGTCGACGAAGAACTCTGTAGGGTAAGGCAGGTCCTAGTCAACAACGGCTTCTCCAATGGTTTCGTCGAAGACATCATAAGAAGGAAAGTGAAACGCCATGCAACCTCTGAAGAGACAACTAACACAACACCTATACCCCCTATTAGACTATTTTACAGGAACTTCTTTTCCACAGCTCATAAAACGGAGGAAAGGGTCCTGAAAGATATTGTTAATAGAAACGTTATCCCTACAGACAAAAATCAGAGGATACAACTGACGATTTACTATAAAACCAGAAAAACGGCCAGCCTACTCATGAGAAACTCTCCAGACACAAAGCAGAACGCTTTAAAAGAGACCAACGTCGTCTATGCCTTCAAATGCCCTCTTGGGGACTGAAAGCTCCAAAAAACCCAGTATATAGGCAAGACAACAACATCTCTTTCTAGGCGTTTAACGATGCATAAGCAACAGGGCTCCATTAAGGAACATATAATCTCTTCCCACAACCAAACCATCGCCAGATAAATCCTAGTAAACAACACAGAAATCATCGATAGATACAGCGATAGCAGGCGACTTGACGTTTGCGAGGCACTACACATTAAGAAGTCAACACCAGCAATCAACAGCCAATTAATGCACAACTATATTCTACCCACCTCAAGACTCCGCTCCAATATAGAAGCATCAAGAAATATGGACCAATAGGCTTTCTACAATCACTTCTATTCAATACCCATTGTTTCGTGTTCTGTCTTGTGTTGATGAATTTAATACCCTATTAAATACCACCTCACCCCATCCACCTCACTCAAATGTAGATATAAACAAATCGGAGATGTGTAAGTTCTATTCAGTTGTGTATGTGTAACTAAAGTCTTTGAAAATGTAATAAGTTTTACAAAACGCGCTCAAGTGTCGCGTCAGACTAGAAATAAAAATGAATTTTGGAGAATTGATTTTTGAATTACCACCAACAGTGAAAAGAAATGTACGAAAGATTGAGAAAATTCGTGTTAGAATTATTAATCTTACTTTTTCGGTCATATTTAATATATATATATATATATATATATATATATATATATATATATATATATATATATATATATATATATATATATATATATATATATACATATATATATACATATATATATATATATGTATATATATATATGTATATATATATATATATATATATATATATATATATATATATATATATATATATATATATATATATATATATATATATATATATATATATATATATATATATATATATTAAGATCCCAATCTTAACCTACCAGAATATATTATAATTTTGATTTATTCACTCAAGAACTTGTCTCAGATTTCAGAGAAATAGGACATCATGCAGCTGAAACAAGAAAAAGCTGTTGGCAGAAGTTAAATGTTAAAAAGCTTGCAAGTCTTCAGTCCAAATCAAAGCTGTGTAATAATATGAGAAATTTACAATAACTTTAGAAAACAGATATTGAAAAGAGCACGTGAGCATTGCCTTCTGGAAACATTCACTCTGATGAATGTAAATCTAATACAGGATACGTGACAAATTAAAATATTAAACGTTCCATTGTGAACAAAAATGTAAAACTCAAATTGTAAGGAGAATTCCATCTTCAGTAAATATTTGTATTGACTGTGGAATGAAATGAACGTTTCATTGTGGAAATAAACGTTAAGGAGTGAAAACGTTCCACCAATACGTGAAAAACCTTGCCATATTAAATAAGTACTTTATTAGGAGGAAATAAAACTGAAGGAAAGTGAGTAAAAGCTCATTATAAACATAATATATACATAACAAGAAGGTGAGTGAAGATGGAGTTCTTGAAGTCGAGGAGCACGACAGTGTTGCTGAAAGTTATGTGTTCGTTGTTGATCGTCATGTTCATCTACGCCTGCTACCATATGGTGAGTGTGTTTATGTTCTCATGTTCACTGCTGCCTCATGGTGAGTGTGTTTGTGTCCTCATGTTCACTGCTGCCTCATGGTGAGTGTGTTTATGTTCTCATGTTCACTGCTGCCTCATGGTGAGTGTGTTTATGTTCTCATGTTCACTGCTGCCTCATGGTGAGTATGTTTATGTTCTCATGTTCACTGCTGCCTCATGGTGAGTGTGTTTATGTTCTCATGTTCACTGCTGCCTCATGGTGAGTGTGTTTATGTTCTCATGTTCACTGCTGCCTCATGGTGAGTGTGTTTGTGTTCTCATGTTCACTGCTGCCTCATGGTGAGTGTGTTTATGTTCTCATGTTCACTGCTGCCTCATGGTGAGTATGTTTATGTTCTCATGTTCACTGCTGCCTCATGGTGAGTGTGTTTATGTTCTCATGTTCACTGCTGCCTCATGGTGAGTGTGTTTATGTTCTCATGTTCACTGCTGCCTCATGGTGAGTGTGTTTATGTTCTCATGTTCACTGCTGCCTCATGGTGAGTGTGTTTATGTTCTCATGTTCACTGCTGCCTCATGGTGAGTGTGTTTATGTTCTCATGTTCACTGCTGCCTCATGGTGAGTGTGTTTGTGTTCCCATGTTCACTGCTGCCTCATGGTGAGTATGTTTGTGTCTTCAAGTAGTCCTTATCTTCAAGCAGGAGATAGATCACTTTCGTTCAACTCTCGGCTGATAGCTCAACGTCTATTCATTTTGAATTGCTTGAATCAACTGAACTCAAATCAACTCAATTCCCAGTTAGAGAACACCTTCAGTCATGTCCATTCAAGGACTGTTCTTATGCTGATAATGTTCTTTATGGTATCACTGTGAACCATCTATGCTTCAAAATTCCTATTATATTCTGTTCTTCTGCCATTCTTTATACTGAACATCAGCCTTATTAGTTTCCCATTAAGGGAACCCGTTAAAGGCCTTTGGCGCAAGTCAGGGCTCCTGCGGTACCCGTTAAGGGCTTCCGGTACAAGTCAAGGCCTTTCGGTGCCTGTTAAGGGCTTTGATGCCAGTCAAGGGTTGTATAAAGTCGCACAAACTTTCCCTTATTTAGCATTGCTCAGTTGATCATGATTCTCCATCTCTTAACCTCATCACATTGTATTTGTTGATGTTTAACCCTTAAAATGCGCAACGTTTTTTTTTAAGTACTTCTTTTAATGTGCACATCTTTAAAAGTAGTAAACAATCAATTGGGTAAAATCAAATCACATTATTGCGTTTGGGGAGAAGTGTGAGGGTTTAGTCGGGTTCTCACTTGTTTGACTACCTCTGAAGGGCCTCGAGATCCCCCGTTGCATCTGTTTACAATCCTCGTGTGTTGTCATATCATCGGTTTTGCTTCATGTATGAATATTTATTTGAATGCATCAGCTTCCTCAGGCTATTTATGTATATTATAAATAGTATAGATGCTAGTTCTGACTATAGTGAACCCCATAATAGTATTGGTCCTGGTATTGACCATAGTGGTGCTCAACAATAGTATTGGTGCTGGTACTGATACCACTTGCGACTTCTTTCTATTCTGAGGCCATATTCCTCTCACCATAACCATCCTATCAGAGAGGAACTCTCTGTTCCCACTTACCACCCTCCTGTTTACCTGTGCTTGATGCACAAGCTTGTAAAGCAGTCTCTTGTGAAAGCTTACCTGTGCATGCAAAAGTGAGTGTTTGTATAAGAATATGCTTAAGCACTATAGTGTTTGTATATGAATATGCTTAAGCACTATAGTGTGTGTGTGTCGAATGAGATGAAGGCTCAACCATACCAGTAATATATATTTGTAATCAACAGAGTGGCAGCGTAACACTCCGTACGTTATGGGTTCAAGACGAAGTTCGACACAGACTTCGTGGACCGATTTCTCCTGATGACCCTCGAGTCCTGGACATATTGCGTCGCGAGCACCTGGTCCCGCCATCTACCAAGCCCTACAATTTGAAAAATACAACTTTTGGTGATGTCCCCTTCATTCTAGACAACATAAAGAAGCTATTTGGCGACCAACGTGGGGGATTCTTCGTGGAATCAGGAGCCTTTGATGGCGAAATTGGATCGAACACCCTCCGCCTGGAAAGAGAGTTAGGGTGGACAGGTCTGCTGATCGAGGCCAACCCTGAGAACTACCAGATGGTGACAACCAAGCACCGCAAGGCTTGGATCTCCTTCTCTTGCTTGTCGACAGAGAATCACCCGAAGGAGGAGGTGATCGTCTCTCTACGTGAGAAAAATAATGCCGCCGAACGTCGCTGGTCCTCCTACCTCGTCGGCGTCAAGCTTAACACTACCATCTACGATGGTTATATATCATCCTCGAACAAGACGTATTACGCCGTGCAGTGCTTCCCTCTAGCGTCCTACCTGTTGGCCCTCAAGGTGTCCACAGTGGACTTCCTCTCCCTGGACATACAAGGGGCGGAGAAAAGTGTCCTCAAGAATATTCCCTGGGACAGAATCACCATCCGCGCCATGGTGGTCGAGGAAGTCCACTTCAAGGACTTCAATCACCAGTTTGTCGACGACATGAAGAACAGAGGATTCGTCCTGATTGGCAAAAATGGCTTCGACTATTTTTTTGTGAAGGGAGACGACCCGATCATGAAAAAAGTCCAAGCAATGCCCATACCTCCAAAAAATTAAACCTTCGAAGAGTTTGTAATTAATATGTAGAAGCACAAGTGCCCAACCACTTGAACTGGTCGGTATTGTGTAGGCGTTGCATTTTGCTGGTTAAGATTGTTATTTGCTTAGCTAAACGAACTAGAGGGTTCAGTTCCTGAACCGATTATGTGCCTCTGTAATCCTTTACACCACCGCCCACGGGATGGATATGGGGTGCATAAAAAAGAAAAAAATTGAATTGGCGTTCGATTCCCTCATGGTCAAAGTGGTTGGGCACAATTCCTTCCCTCTATCCTATCCCTGATCCACATACACATATCTTTTCCAAATGCTACATACTCGTACTGACTTAGCAGCTTCTCCTGAGAACTATATCTCACTTTCCCCCAAATCTTAGTCTGTCTCTTATTGTATGTCTCTTATCCCTGTCAAATACTAAATCATCATTGCTTAGCACTTTCTTCCAATAACTAGAGATATACAACCACCCTTGAAATCATAAAATGTATATTCAAACAACACACAATTAAAGAGCTGAGATTCATCAATATTCTAGGAAGATAATCCCATTACAGAAAGTCTTTGATCATCGACATAAAGATGGCACCAAGATTGATAATATAGATTAAGGCACCTAAAGAGAATGGCACCTAATTTACCAGAAATTATATATAACATAATAATATTCCTATCTACTAAAGGTGTGAAAATTTATGAAATATTCAACTTAATAAGTGTTAATTTACAATATTTTCTTGTTAGCTGTTCAAACACTGTATTGTATAATTCCTGCAAAAATTAAACTTTTTGATATGTGTCTGATTTACATTAACTTTACTTGGTCCCATGTATGTGAATCTGGAGTTGTCGCCCAGCCCATCAACCCCATCGAAGTCTGGGATCATTCCACTAAACCACGTCAATTCAGACGCTGGTCTCCATAGCTTCCTAACCCAAGAGCATTAAGGGAGGAGCAGGTTTATAACCATGTACAGAGTTTAAATCATCTACTTTTTTGAGAAGACTGTTTGAACCAGCGATTTCGTGGCTCCCAGGCGAGAACTGATTTATCAATATAAATAAAAATGTTTTATTGAATATGACCGCATATTCTGTATTTATTATTTTCTGGTTTAGGGCTTCTATCCCTCTAATTATTTTCTTAGCATCCGGGCTTAGTTGAAATAGGAGTTCTCCAAAACTCATTTTCGTACTTTTAAGGTGAAGAAAAGAAGTGATTTACTATAGAGTGTATTACACTTATTTATACAATTTGCACAACGTTTCGAACCTCCATGGTTCATTCTCAAGTGAACAGATCTTACAATGCTGGTTGATTTTATTGCTCTACGCTCTTGTACACTCTCTGAACCGCTTCCGGTACATCTCCGGAGTCAGCCGGAATGAGTGGAGCACCGCATTCTTAATCGCGTCGTAACTAGTACACTCCTCTAGGTCCAGCATGCTGTAGGCTTCCCGGGCCTCACCAGTCAACCTGCCCTGGACCAGAGCAGCCCAATCATCTTCCGGCCACTCCTTCAGAGTCGCTATCCGTTCAAAGTGTTCGAAGAATGCCTCAGCTTCTTGTGGTTCGAACGTAGGTAAGTCACGTTCCCTTACCTTGAGGTCATCCCGCCGTGCAGGTAGTGAGGGCAGACCACGCTCAACGCGACGCAATTCGACTTCTTTCTTTGCCTTTATCTCCTCCAGTCGCAGTTGTCTCTCTCCTTCTTCTCGCTGCAGCCGAGCTTCTCGCTCACGCTCCTCTCGCTGCAGCCGAGCTTCTCGCTCACGCTCCTCTCGCTGCAGCTCAGCTGCACATTCCTCTCGCTGCAGCTCAGCTGCACGTTCCTCTCGCTGCAGCTGCAGCCGTGCTTCTCTCTCCTCTCGTAGCAGCTGGGCTTCCAGTTGCATCTTCATTATTTCCAGTTGCAGGCTCCTCTTACTACAGCTGGACCTTCCACTGCTCCCATGTTCACTGTGAATTCCCACCACACTGGTAGGCGCTTGGGGTGGCTCTAGTCGGGACGGTTCACCTTGCGACGGCTCTCCTCGGGACGGCTCCTCTCGAGATGGCTCCTCTCCCGTCGCCTCCTCTCGAGCTGTGAGCTGTGCAATGATCTCTATCCTTCGCTCCGCTACCTTAGTCGTCCTCAACCTGATCCCAAAGTGGTTTGCCACTTGTTGGAGCTGGGCCTTGGTACACTCTTCCAAAATTCTCTCGTCCCTTGTGTCAATAAATTTCTTTACTTTGTCCTCCTCCATCTCTATATCATTGAGCATACACGACAGCACAGACAAGTTAGTAGGCACTAATTTCACCGTTTCAGTCCCTTAGCTGGTTGAGTAGCAGTACCACTGAATTCACTGGCCACACTGTATTAGTACCCTGGCAACACTTGTCTTGAAATTTGGGCCACACTGTAGCTTGATCTACACTTCCTGGCGAAGTTCCCAGTTCTTGGCTACCGGGGTTCGAATCCTGGCAAGGTCGCCAGTTCTCTGTCACGTGGAGGTGGGCCAGGGCTATGCTAGCACTTAGCTGCTAGGGACTCAAAAGGCCATGTACTCAGCCCCTTTGACTCTCGGGATTCACCAGGGTCTCCTTGGTGACACAGGAGAGGACCAACAATGCCCACCTCCGCAGGTCTTTGTTTCCACCACAAAAGGGGGGGGGGGTGCCACTGATTCACCCTGGAAGCCCTTCAGTCAAACACGAGGGAACTACTGTTAACAGTTCCGGCCTAGACCCGTGGAGGAGTGAAGGAAGACTCAGGCTTACCTTATAACCATAACCTCCCTGAGTCTTGCCTGCCAGACAAAAAGGTTGCAGGAACTCCTTTCCCGCCTGTCTTCTCTATCGTCTTCTTAACAAGGTCGCCAGCTGGGTTATTATATCTGCACCCCAGCAATGCAGTTCAGTGGGTGTATTATATATTGTTTGTAGCCACAAGATTGCTACTCCCATGGATCTGCTACTAGACTGTCGGCCCAGGGTACTCTCCCAGGAAGGTCTGTGTGGCCTTACCTCTCTCTAGCCACCACGTTACTAGTTGCCACCATTCAGGCACTGATACTGATCGGATGGCTAAGGGTACACTTTTATATAGGTCCGTGCTGTCTTTACCACGCTCCAGGCAATAAGAACTTCTATAGAGAACGTAGTGTTCCCTAGGTGGTACTATGATAACCTTCGTGTATGCTCATAGAGAAATATTGTAATGGAGGCACACTTAAACACAATGATAAAATGTGTGAATTTACTGACGCAAATTACATGAGCACACATACAATCACAAGTAATACATGAATATGAAAATAAGGATAATAAATCTGGAGATCGTCAGCCTCTTCTTCCATGACCTCCAACACTCCTTCAACTGGGCAGAAAGACAGGAGTCCCACACTTTCTCACAGGAGGGCCTCTTCACCACGTCGGCGCCTCTTCTTCACTATCCTGCTGTCCATACACACTGTCCCCTCTGACAGTCCTGGACACAAGCTGCCTTGCAGCCTATTCTACTACTAAAGTATTAATGTCCTGTTGACACATACATAATTAATTATTGTGGCCTAACTAGCTTACTCACACAAGGGGTAATGGGAGGGAAAATGATCTACCTTTCATTCCTGGCTCACGACGCCTGTCCCTCGATGGTGTGAGGTTCCCACGCTTCCTGAGTCGATCCTTGACGATCCAGGAACGTTCTACAGGTCCTCAGGCGTCGTGGAGCCTTCGCGTCGTCGCCGTTCCAATCCCTGAGATTCAGCTACCCCAATCCTGGTTCATCGATGGGCGCTGAGCTAATCACTATTTTCCCACACTCGCCCCTTCCACAAGGCGTTGCTCCTTGTCCTAGGCACGGTGTCGTCCTTCCAAAACCCTCAGTGGATGTGACCCGGTCACAGCTAGGCCTGCCCGCCACACCTTTCCAGGGCCTCAACGTCCAGCGTCGTCGCCGAATATTTTCCAAGTTTGGCACTCTTTTGCTCAATAAACTTGGTTCCCTTTTGCTTCCCAGAAGCGCGGGGTCTCCAATACAGCAGATGGGCTGCGATAGCCAGCACTAATCCACTAAGAAAGGCTTGAAAAGCCTCTAATCCTTGAGAGCTGACCGAGGAGCGTCCTCTCGCTTCCAAGGTCAGGTCAACTCTGACGTTGGCGCCGCCCGGGGCACTCGGTGACGTCATGGCGGGCCCTGATTGGTCGCCCGCGACCTAAGTCGGCCAATCCGCGATCGGCTAGTGTCCCTTCCAAAACGTCATATCTGCAGTAGGGGATACTCTTTAATTTTATATCAGGGCGCCAATTTCCCCTTACTTACAACTAATAATGTAACTTTCTCCCTTAACTGGCAGCCGGTCTGGTCGCCACATATATCATTAGACTCCCTGAACCTCAGAGAATCAGTAGGGAGAGCTGATATGACTCTTAAAGCAGGCAAACGAAAGAAATAGGAGAGGGCACCGTAACAAAATATATATATATATATATATCTATGTCGTACCTAGTAGCCAGAACGCACTTCTCAGCCTACTATGCAAGGCCCAATTTGCCTAATAAGCCAAGTTTTCATGAATTAATTGTTTTTCGACTACCTAACCTACCTAACCTAACCTAACCTAACTTTTTCGGCTACCTAACCTAACCTAACCTATTAAGATAGGTTAGGTTAGGTTAGGTAGGCTTGGTTAGGTTCGGTCATATATCTACGTCAATTTTAACTCCAATAAAAAAAAATTGACCTCATACATAACGAAATGGGTAGCTTTATCATTTCATAAGCAAAAAATTAGAGAAAATATATTAATTCATGAAAACTTGGCTTATTAGGCAAATCGGGCCTTGCATAGTTGGCTGAGAAGTGCATTCTGGCTACTAGGTACGACATATATATATATATATATATATATATATATATATATATATATATATATATATATATATATATATATATATATATATATATATATATATATATATATATATTCTCGGCCTTGCATAGTAGGCCGAGAAGTGCATTCTGGCTACTAGGTACGACATATTTAATAATATATATATATGTATATATATATGACCGAAAAAGTAAGATTAATAATTCTAACACGAATTTTCTCAATCTTTCCTACATTTCGTTTCACTGTTGGAGGTAAATCAAAAATCAATTCTCCAAAATTCATTTTTATTTCTAGTCTGACGCGACACGAGCGCGTTTCGTAAAACTTATTACATTTTCAAAGACTTTAGTTCACAAATACACAACTGAATAGAACTTACGCATCTCCGATTTTATATCTACATTTGAGTGAGGTGGAAGGGGTGATGTGGCATTAACACAAGACAGAACAAGATGTGGTATTAATAGGGTATTAATTTCATCAACACAAGACAGAACAAGAGTATTAATAGGGTATTAATTCCATCAACACAAGACAGAACACGAAACAATGGATATTGAATAGAAGTGTTTGTAGAAAGCCTATTGGTCCATATTTCTTGATGCTTCTATATTGGAGCGGAGTCTTGAGGTGGGTAGAATATAGTTGTGCAATAATTGGCTGTTGATTGCTGGTGTTGACTTCTTGATGTGTAGTGCCTCACAAACGTCAAGCCGCCTGCTATCGCTGTATCTATCGATGATTTCTGTGTTGTTTACTAGGATTTCTCTGGCGATGGTTTGGTTGTGGGAAGAGATTATATGTTCCTTAATGGAGCCCTGTTGCTTATGCATCGTTAAACGCCTAGAAAGAGAGTAGGCGTTCTCTTTCTCAGACTAGAAATAAAAATGAATTTTGGAGAATTGATTTTTGATTTACCTCCAACAGTGAAACGAAATGTACGAAAGATTGAGAAAATTCGTGTTAGAATTATTAATCTTACTTTTTCGGTCATATTTAATAATATATGTCTACAGGAAAGACTGCTACCAAAATATACTAACATATATACTAACATATATATATATATATATATATATATATATATATATATATATATATATATATATATATATATATATATATATATATATATATATATTAGGGGTACCACCTCTGGTGCAATTGCAGGATATATATATATATGTCGTACCTAGTGGCCAGAATGCACTTCTCGGCCTGCTATGCAAGGCCCGATTTGCCTAATAAGCCAAGTTTCCCTGAATTAATATATTTTCGCTCATTTTTTTCTTATGAAATGATAAAGCTACCCATTTCATTATGTATGAGGTCAATTTTTTTTTATTGGAGTTAAAATTAACGTAGATATATGACCGAACCTAACCAACTTACCTAACCTAACCTAACCTAACCTATCTTTATAGGTTAGGTTAGGTTAGGTAGCCGAAAAAGTTAGGTTAGGTTAGGTAGGTTAGGTAGTCGAAAAACAATTCATGAAAACTTGGCTTATTAGGCAAATCGGGCCTTGCATAGTAGGCTGAGAAGTGCGTTCTGGCTACTAGGTACGAACGACATATATATATATATATTATATATATATATATATATATATATATATATATATATATATATATATAAATATATATATATATATATATATATATATATATATATATATATATATATATATGAGGACGACGGGCGGGGAGGAGGTGGGGGTTGACCGGACACCGCTCGCCTTGAGGGAAGAGGGGGTCTGGGTGACACTTAAACACTGGTACAATTTCCTTGTATATCACTGCACAATGGTGAATGAATCATACACTTGTAGTCTGACACACTGTGACCTCCATTAACACTAAACATGATTGCTAATTTCTGTTTTTCTTTTCCAAATATATTTCTATAAACACTGGGTGGCACAAGGATGACCCCCCCCCCCCTCTCGCCTGACCAAACAACAACACCCCCTCCCCCCACACATCTTCTCTGTGGGAGGCCTAAAGGGCGCCAGCGTGGCCCTCACTGCCCATATATATATCTATATTGTGATGGGAAAGTGTTGGATTGTTGATGTTCGGCAGTCCTCCAATGGCAGGTGTCAAAGCCTGGTCACACTTTAAACAAAAATATTGACTACTTGCCTGTTGTCTGTGATAAGTTAGAGGGAGGAACACGTAAAACACAAAATATGAACAACGAAACTTTAATATATTTACTTTAAACATAAATGAAAATAAAGACAAATCTCGGGAAGTTAAATTACAGTTAAATAATGAAAAAAATGTAAAGACAATGAGAAATACAAAAATTACAATGTTAAAATCGTGCTGAGAATATCGGCTATGGCTGAAACCTCCCTTCGTATACGAGCTAATGAGCGAGTATGCCAGAGAGAAATATCAACCGTAAGAGCACAAGGAATATTCTGAAGTGGATAGCTGGTCAGGCTCAGACCTCGCTTCGTGTAGAGGGCGCTGAGGTGCTGGGTGCAGGTGCGCGGCTGGCGAGTCACCAATCGGAGGCAGGCAAGCTGGTGAAGGGTAGTTAGCTGGTTTGATGACGAGCCGGCGTGGGGTGTGTGTGGAGTAGGGGGATCTTGAATACGTTTTGCCTCCTGGTCAAAACGTTTTGTGCTACTGGTGACGTCTCTGGAATGTAGCATCTTATACTTGTGTCTTTGGCGTAACTTGAAGTAGGGAAGAGCAGGCTCAATCTCTCTTGAAAGAGATTATCGTCACAAAATATATATATATCTATATATATATATATATATATATATATATATATATATATATATATATATATATATATATATATATATATATATATATATATACACACCTGGCCTGGTCCACCTGTCCCCACCTGGTCTGGTCCACCTGTGTGTCCACCAGTCCTGGCCGGGCCACCTGTCCCCACCTGGTCTGGTCCACCTGTCGCCACCTGGCCTGGTCCACCTCTCCCCACCTGGCCTGGTCCACCTGTCCCCACCAGTCCTGGGCCACCTGTCCCCACCAGTCCTGGGCCACCTGTCTTCACCTGGCCTGGGCCACCTGTCACCACCTGGCCTGGTCCACCTGTCCCCACCTGGCCTGGTCCCCCTGTCCCCACCTGTCCTGGTCCACCTGTCCTGGTCCACCTGTCTCCACCTGGCCTGGTCCACCTGTCTCCACCTGGCCTGGGCCACCTGTCACCACCTGGCCTGGTCCACCTGTCACCACCTGGCCTGGTCCACCTGTCACCACCTGTCACCACCTGGCCAGGTCCACCTGTTTCCACCTGGCCTGGTCCACCTGTCCCCACCTGGCCTGGTCCACCTGTCTTCACCTGGCCTGGTCCACCTGTCCCCACCTAGCCTGGTCCACCTGTCCCCACCTGGCCTGGTCCACCTGTCATCACCTAGCCTGGTCCACCTGTCCCCACCTGGCCTGGTCCACCTGTCCCCACCTGGCCTGGTCCACCTGTCCCCACCTAGCCTGGTCCACCTGTCCCCACCTGGCCTGGTCCACCTGTCCCCACCTAGCCTGGTCCACCTGTCCCCACCTGGCCTGGTCCACCTGTCATCACCTAGCCTGGTCCACCTGTCCCCACCTGGCCTGGTCCACCTGTCCCCACCTGGCCTGGTCCACCTGTCCTGTGAGAGGGAGGATTTACCAGCTAGCATCTAGACTGGGTTGGAGTGCAAACCGTAAGGGTGCACTCTGACAAGAGTACTATGGAGTACTGACAAGTGTACTACGGTGCACTCTGACAAGGGTGCACCGTCGTGCACTCTTTCTACATTCCGTAATTCTCCCACTAAACATCTCTTGTTTGGTATCTGTGTGAAGCATAGATCCAGGCCTGTCCAGTGAGACTACAACGGACCCCGTAGCTCATCTGTGAGTAGAGATACAGATATTGACATGTATTTACATGAACATGTGTAGAGAGAGAGCAGGCAGGAAGCTGGGGGTCGTAAATCAATGGTTCCTAGCCAGTACCAGCACTGGCTGGGTGACGTGACGTCACCCAGGCATCACGTGACCAGAGGGGAGACCATAGTTGGTGGAGGCACCATAGGCCGAGTCGGCGCGCTTTTCTCTCATTGGTTAATCCATAGACAGAGGGGGAGAAGGGGGGCCCCCAGTTCCCGCCTCACCCCAGCCAAGCATTCTGAGACCACGATTTGTCTTGACAGGACGTGGAGGATTGTAGCTAACGGCCATTATTTACAATCTCCGTCCTCGGGGCGTTAACATCAATCTCCAGTCCGCTCTGATTCCCGCTAATGTGAATTGCTGTCAGAATTAAATTTGCGCGAGTGTGGGAGATTATTTTGGGATTTTGAGATAAGTAAAGAAGTCTCGCTACGTGATCACAGGAGGAGCAACAGGACTGTAGTGGTTGTGATCCGTGTTTATTGTCGCCCTTCATAGTCATCTGTTCTTATAACTAAGATACATGACAGAGGTGGAGAATATAAGGAAGGTTTCTCAGTGTTTTGTGAAACCCTCCTGTGGTAATTTGTAGAATTACGGCCCACTAAGGTGGACATCGTTTCCCGCCTCACCGTGTCGCCATTGTCTCATGACACCACACACTGGTACTGGCTTCAGCGCTCGTTGTGTGCGCGTACGAGCCGTCTACGCGAATTCCTGTCTCAGTGAGGAGCACAGTTATTGCTCACTCGCTGTGAGTTTCCGTGCTGAGCGCCCGGGACACGTAAGAACTCGTCCCTCACCAGTCCAGCACCCCCGTGGTCCCCATACCCACGTGTGGAGGAAGTTTGGGTGATCTTCAGAGCTTCAGTACTGCAGTTACAGACCTGAATGAATGTGGATGTGTAACTGAGAGAGCCGGTCTTAACGTGAGGACTCTAATTATGTATTGGTGCTTAACATAGAATACTTTATTGCTGACTGACAGTTGACAGTCAATTAGTAATAATTAATCACTGAGATCAATTAGTGTAACTTTTAATACTATTGTTTTGATTGTCGTCTTTGGAGACGAGTGTTAAAGTAACTTGAGTTACCAAAGATTTGTCTCGTGAACCCGCCTTGCTTTGATTGCATTGTAATTTAATTGCAGAACGCTGCAAGTATTTTAATTGCAATTTGCATCCTAAGTGAGCACCCGTATTGTTCAGTTAGTTCATTTATCAGCCAGAAGCAACAACAGAAGGAGTCTGTTGTTATACTTGAGAGCGACATAAACAGGAGTCGGTGCTAGACTGGCTGTTGATTAGCTGTCTCTAACGTGTCACTTACGGACATTAACGTAACGTCAAGATTGTTGTCTTGCATTAGTTTCGTTCTTTATAAATAAATTATTACTGTTGCTAAAGAAACTGTCATTTATGTCAATACCTTTCAATAATATTAATGCCCCACACATTCTGCAACATATTGCACATATTGTCCTGTTCTTGTGATCATTAATGAAAGCTTGATACCTGGTTGATGGGGTTCTGGGAGTTGTTCTACTCCCCAAGCCCGGCCCGAGGCCAGGCTTGACTTGTGAGAGTTTGGTCCACCAGGCTGTTGCTTGGAGCGACCCGCAGGCCCACATACCCACCACAGCTTGCTTCTCGATTCGAGCCAGATTCATAGCCACACACATCAAATCAAATTTGGCGTGAGAACTCATGAGTTACTCGTAATATTACACTGGCAATCGAGGAACTCAACGACTCAGTGGATTAGGAGTCCATTTGTTTGGATCCGTTCTTGTTGCTCTCGCCTGTCTAAGTCTTAATGTATAAGCTGCTCCGGTGCAGCCCTTTCTGGCTGAGGACCTTTGTACTAATGTTCAAATCCTTTCAAAAGAAAGGATTCAAAAAAAGAAAAATCTCACATGTCCCAACCTGGTCCACCTGACCCCACCTGGCCTGGTCCACCTGTCCCCACCTGGCCTGGTCCACCTGTCCCCACCTGGCCTGGTCCACCTGTCCCCACCTGGCCTGGTCCACCTGTCCACACCTGGCCTGGTCCACCTGTCCACACCTGGCCTGGTCCACCTGTCCACACCTGGCCTGGTCCACTTGTCCCCACCTGGCCTGGTCCACCTGTCCACACCTGGCCTGGTCCACCTGTCCCCACCTGGCCTGGTCCACCTGTCCACACCTGGCCTGGTCCACCTGTCCACACCTGGCCTGGTCCACCTGTCCCCACCTGGCCTGGTCCACTTGTCCCCACCTGGCCTGGTCCACCTGTCATCACCTGGCCTGGGCCACCTGTCACCACCTGGCCTGGTCCACCTGTCCCCACCTGGCCTGGTCCACCTGTCCCCACCTGGCCTGGTCCACCTGTCCCCCACCTGGCCTGGTCCACTTGTCCCCACCTGGCTTGGTCCACCTGTCCCCACCTGGCCTGGTCCACCTGTCCCCACCTGGCCTGGTCCACTTGTCCCCACCTGGCTTGGTCCACCTGTCCCCACCTGGCCTGGTCCACCTGTCACCACCTGGCCTGGTCCACCTGTCACCAACTGGCCTGGTCCACCTGTCACCACCTGGCCTGGTCCACCTGTCCCCACCTGGCCTGGTCCTCCTGTCATCACCTGACCTGGTCCACCTGTCGCCACCTGGCCTGGTCCACCTGTCATTACCTGACCTGGTCCACCTGTCATCACCTGGCCTGGTCCACCTGTCCCCACCTGGCCTGGTCCACCTGTCCACACCTGGCCTGGTCCACTTGTCCACACCTGGCCTGGTCCACCTGTCACCAACTGGCCAGGTTCACCTGTCACCACTTGGCCTGGTCCACCTGTCCACACCTGGCCTGGTCCACCTGTCCACACCTGGCCTGGTCCACCTGTCCACACCTGGCCTGGTCCACTTGTCCCCACCTGGCCTGGTCCACCTGTCCACACCTGGCCTGGTCCACCTGTCCCCACCTGGCCTGGTCCACCTGTCCACACCTGGCCTGGTCCACCTGTCCACACCTGGCCTGGTCCACCTGTCCCCACCTGGCCTGGTCCACTTGTCCCCACCTGGCCTGGTCCACCTGTCATCACCTGGCCTGGGCCACCTGTCACCACCTGGCCTGGTCCACCTGTCCCCACCTGGCCTGGTCCACCTGTCCCCACCTGGCCTGGTCCACCTGTCCCCACCTGGCCTGGTCCACTTGTCCCCACCTGGCTTGGTCCACCTGTCCCCACCTGGCCTGGTCCACCTGTCCCCACCTGGCCTGGTCCACTTGTCCCCACCTGGCTTGGTCCACCTGTCCCCACCTGGCCTGGTCCACCTGTCACCAACTGGCCTGGTCCACCTGTCACCACCTGGCCTGGTCCACCTGTCCCCACCTGGCCTGGTCCTCCTGTCATCACCTGACCTGGTCCACCTGTCGCCACCTGGCCTGGTCCACCTGTCATCACCTGACCTGGTCCACCTGTCATCACCTGGCCTGGTCCACCTGTCCCCACCTGGCCTGGTCCACCTGTCCACACCTGGCCTGGTCCACTTGTCCACACCTGGCCTGGTCCACCTGTCACCAACTGGCCAGGTCCACCTGTCACCACCTGGCCTGGTCCACCTGTCACCACCTGGCCTGGTCCACTTGTCCCCACCTGGCTTGGTCCACCTGTCCCCACCTGGCCTGGTCCACCTGTCACCAACTGGCCTGGTCCACCTGTCACCACCTGGCCTGGTCCACCTGTCCCCACCTGGCCTGGTCCTCCTGTCATCACCTGACCTGGTCCACCTGTCGCCACCTGGCCTGGTCCACCTGTCATCACCTGACCTGGTCCACCTGTCATCACCTGGCCTGGTCCACCTGTCCCCACCTGGCCTGGTCCACCTGTCCACACCTGGCCTGGTCCACTTGTCCACACCTGGCCTGGTCCACCTGTCACCAACTGGCCAGGTCCACCTGTCACCACCTGGCCTGGTCCACCTGTCACCAACTGGCCAGGTCCACCTGTCACCACCTGGCCTGGTCCACCTGTGTAAAAACCTCCCCCCCCCTTCCATAAAAAAGAAGCGGGTCGATGTTTACAGGTGTGCTTACAGGTGTTTGTACCAGGAAAGGAACACACAGGTGCATCCTGCAAGCCACGTATGTTATAATACTACGGAAACATGTTGATATATCTATGCAACACTTTCTACACCAATTCATCCAAACACTTATTCAGTATAAACAGTATACAAACGTACTCAGTATATACAAAGCATACTTTCCTTATATTACACTTCCACATACACACCATGGCACCCATCACCACCACCAATACGCAACTAACTATACACCGCAGTCAATGCGAATTAAAATACCATTATTTTTGTATATAAGTATTTATTATTTATTTCTGAAATTTGCTATGAAAACTAAATAACTTTAATAGGAAAGATTTAATAATATATCATATATTTATATAACATTTTAATAATAATAAATAAGTCATAAGCTATATTTTAATAGTTTCACATTAGAATTATTACCATTATCTCAGTTCTTAAATATATAACTTATAACTGAGAATTGTTCAATTATATTGAGTAATGAGGAGCTGTTCACTTGAGACAGTTAAGCAAGTCCCAGCTGTGACTAGGTACAAGGGACAGGATGAACAACCCAGCGGATTTTTCTCCTACTGGGGAGTGTTGTACTTGCTGCTAATGGCGGTATGTGTCCACTCACAGGATGAGTGGCGCGGCCCAATAAACTCGCCCCTCGGGGCAAAATTTAACATTTTTTAATTTATTTGTTTCGACTTCATAGAGAAAACGGGATCAAATTATTGGAACACGTCGCCCGGGGTTGAGAGAGAGAGAGCATGTCACCCGCAGTCACCGACTGGCAGCTGAGGTGAGTACACTGCACCCTGGCTTGGTCGTCGACATCCCTCCCCCTTCCACCCACCCAAAGACACACATACACGCTCTCTCACAGTCTTCCAAGCTACGGCTCAACCCAGAAATCCATATTCGTAAATGCGATATGTAACCAAAAATGAAATTTTCCCTAAATTAAAATTAATGGTAATGTTTGTTAACATTTTGCGTATCTTTTTCTTGAATGTCGGTAGTTAACTCGAGATGATTTCGGGGCTTAGCGACCCCGCGGCCCGGTCCACGACCAGGCCTCCATTTTGTTACACACCCCCAGGAAGCAGACCGTAGCAGCTCCAGGTACCTATTTACTGCTAGGTGAACAGGCGCATTATGGTAATAGAAACTGCCCATTTGTTTCTGTCTCCACTTAGAATCGAACCCACACCCTCAGGACTACGAATCCAAAGCGCTGTCCACTTAGCTGTCAGGCCCCGTGTATGGTTGGACCTAGGTCTGGTTGTGTACAGGTTCTATGTGTAATTATTTATAGTACGTTGTTGAAGAATGTTGTACTCATCCTGTGAGTGGTAGTGTATTGTGCACCCCATACTCATCCTGTGAGTGGTAGTTTATTGTGCACCCCATACTCATCCTGTGAGCGGTAGTTTATTGTGCACCCCATACTCATCCTGTGAGTGGTAGTGTATTGTGCACCCCATACTCATCCTGTGAGTGGTAGTTTATTATGCACCCCATACTCATCCTGTGAGTGGTAGTTTATTGTGCACCCCATACTCATCCTGTGAGAGGTAGTTTATTATGCACCCCATACTCATCCTGTGAGTGGTAGTTTATTATGCATCCCATACTCATCCTGTGAGTGGTAGTTTATTGTGCACCCCATACTCATCCTGTGAGTGGTAGTTTATTGTGCACCCCATACTCATCCTGTGAGCGGTAGTGTATTGTGCACCCCATACTCATCCTGTGAGTAGTAGTTTATTGTGCACCCCATACTCATCCTGTGAGTGGTAGTTTATTGTGCACCCCATACTCATCCTGTGAGTGGTAGTTTATTGTGCACCCCATACTCATCCTGTGAGCGGTAGTGTATTGTGCACCCCATACTCATCCTGTGAATGGTAGTTTATTGTGCACCCCATACTCATCCTGTGAGCGGTAGTGTATTGTGCACCCCATACTCGTCCTGTGAGTGGTAGTTTATTATGCACCCCATACTCATCCTGTGAGTGGTAGTTTATTGTGCACCCCATACTCATCCTGTGAGCGGTAGTGTATTGTGCACCCCATACTCATCCTGTGAGTGGTAGTGTATTGTGCACCCCATACTCATCCTGTGAGTGGTAGTTTATTGTGCACCCCATACTCATCCTGTGAGTGGTAGTTTATTGTGCACCCCATTCTCATCCTTTGAGTAGTAGTTTATTGTGCACCCTATACTCATCCTGTTATCTTGAGGTTATCTTGAGATGATTTCGGGGCTTTAGTGTCCCCGCGGCCCAGTCCTCGACCAGGCCTCCACCCCCAAGAAGCAGCCCGTGACAGCTGACTAGCACCCAGGTACCTATTTTACTGCTAGGTAATAGGGACATAGGGTAAAAGAAACTCTGCCCATCGTTTCTCGCCGGCGCCCGGGATCGAACCCGGGACCACAGGATTACAAATCAAGCGTGCTGTCCGCTCGGCCGGCCGGCTCCCTTAGTCAACAAATGCACCGCAATTTTTAATCGCAGAAAAAACTTATCGCGGAAGGAGGAAAGAATCGAGGCAATTACAGAAGCACCATACTGTCCCCCGAGCTCAAAGCGGCAGCTAAGAGCCTTCGTGAGAACAAGGAGATAGTCGTCAGGAGAGGTGACAAGTTGCCAATATATGTCATTCTTAAAAAAGACGAATATCTGGCGAAAATGAACCTCATTCTCTCTGACCAAACTAAATTCCAAAGGGTAACGAAGGACACTACAGGCGAATTGAAAGCAAAGGTCAACAAATTGATCGAAACTGTGAACGCCAAGAAATCCGGACTCCACCTGCCAAAGATTATTAGGGAATATAAACCTGGATACGCGTATGGAAATGTCAAAACACACAAGCCTGGAAACCCACTTCGGCCAATCATAAGCCAGATACCCACACCTACGTACAGACTGGTGAAGCGACTCAACAGCTTGCTGACTCCTTATGTCCCTTGCGCCTTCAGCCTGAAGTCTCCAAAGGAATTTGTTGACTTACTGCGGGGAACACGGGCCACAGGGATAAGAGCCTCGTTGGACGTAGAATCACTGTTTACCATCGTACCTGTGGACTAAACACTCGGGATGATAGCAGACAGAGTGTATCGTGATCTGGCCTGTACTCCTCTTGCCATACTAGAAAACATTCTAAGGAAACTACTCCAAACTTGTACTAAAGAGGCACCCTTCTTGAGCCCGGATGGGCACATGTATAAGCAAGTAGATGGGGTCGCCATGGGCGTCCCCTAGGTGTCCTGTTTGCGAACTTCTACATGGGTACCATCGAACAAAAGGTCTTAGTCGACATGAACTTGAAACCGGCCATATACTGCAGGTATGTTGACGACATTTTTATGCAGGTACCTGTTGTCAGACATCTGCAGGAGCTGAAGGAGGCATTTGAGCGTAATTCTGTGTTGCGTTTCACTTACGAGATGGAGAAGGATGGGAAGCCGCCCTTTCTAGATGTAACAGTCATGGAAAGGAGCGGAAGTTTCCACACTGCAGTCTACACTAAGGAAACAAACATAGGAATGTGCCTCAATGCCAACAGCGACTGCCCAGACAGGAACAAGAGGAGTGTTGTTAACGCTTATGTCGACCGTGCTCTCAGCCACAACTCAGGATGGAAGCAAGTCGATGAAGAACTCTGTAGGGTAAGGCAGGTCCTAGTCAACAACAGCTTCTCCAATGGTTTCGTCGAAGGCATCATAAGAAGGAAAGTGAAACGCCATGCAACCTCTGAAGAGACAACTAACACAACACCTATACCCCCTATTAGACTATTTTACAGGAACTTCTTTTCCACAGCTCATAAAATGGAGGAAAGGGTCCTGAAAGATATTGTTAATAGAAACGTTATCCCTACAGACAAAAATCAGAGGATACAACTGACGATTTACTATAAAACCAGAAAAACGGCCAGCCTACTCATGAGAAACTCTCCAGACACAAAGCAGAACGCTTTAAAAGAGACCAACGTCGTCTATGCCTTCAAATGCCCACTTGGGGATTGTAAGCTCCAAAAAACCCAGTATATAGGCAAGACAACAACATCTCTTTCTAGACGTTTAACGATGCATAAGCAACAGGGCTCCATTAAGGAACATATAATCTCTTCCCACAACCAAACCATCGCCAGAGAAATCCTAGTAAACAACACAGAAATCATCGATAGATACAGCGATAGCAGACGGCTTGACGTTTGCGAGGCACTACACATTAAAAAGTCAAAACCAGCAATCAACAGCCAATTAATGCACAACTATATTCTACCCACCTCAAGACTCCACTCCAATATAGAAGCATCAAGAAATATGGACCAATAGGCTTTCTACAATCACTTCTATTCAATACCCATTGTTTCGTGTTCTGTCTTGTGTTGACGAAATTAATACCCTATTAAATACCACCTCACTCAAATGTAGATATAAACAAATCGGAGATGTGTAAGTTCTATTCAGTTGTGTATGTGTAACTAAAGTCTTTGAAAATGTAATAAGTTTTACGAAATGCGCTCAAGTGTCGCGTCAGACTAGAAATAAAAATGAATTTTGGAGAATTGATTTTTGAATTACCACCAACAGTGAAAAGAAATGTACGAAAGATTGAGAAAATTCGTGTTAGAATTATTAATCATACTTTTTCGGTCATATTTAATATATATATATATATATATATATATATATATATATATATATATATATATATATATATATATATATATATATATATATATATATATATATATATATATATATATATATATCGATCTTATCCTTTTATAATATATTATAAATTTTGTTATTCACTCAAGAACATGTCTCAGTTTTCAGAGGAATAAGACATCATGCAGCTAAAACAAGAAAAAACTGTCGGCAGAAATTAAATTTTTAAATACTTACAAGTCTTCAGTCCAAATGAAAGTTGCGCAATAATATGAATAAGTGGCATAATAATATGAGAAATCGGCATTAACTTTAGAAAACAGATATTAAAATGAGCACGTGAGCATTGCTTTCTGGAAACATTCACTCTGATGAATGTAAATATAATACAGGATACGTGACAAATTAAAATAATAACCGTTCCATTGTTGGTTCAAATTTGAGCACTCAAATTCTAAGGAGAATTCCATCTTCAGTAAATATTTGTATTGACTGTGGAATGAAATGAACGTTTCATTGTGGAAATAAACGTTAAGGAGTGAAAACTTTGCACCAATACGTGAAAAATCTTGCCATCTTAAATAAGTACTTTATTAGGACGAAATAAAACTGAAGGAAAGTGAGTAAAAGCTCATTATAAACATAATATATAGATAACAAGAAGGTGAGTGAAGATGGAGTTCTCGAAGATAAGAAACACGAAAGTTATTTGTTCATTGTTGATCGTCATGTTCATCTACGCCTGCTACCATATGGTGAGTATGTTTATGTTCTCATGTTCACTGCTACCTCATGGTGAGTATGTTTATGTTCTCATGTTCACTGCTGCCTCATGGTGAGTGTGTTTATGTTCTCATGTTCACTGCTGCCTCATGGTGAGTGTGTTTATGTCCTCATGTTCACTGCTGCCTCATGGTGAGTGTGTTTGTGTTCTCATGTTCACTGCTGCCTCATGGTGAGTGTGTTTATGTTCTCATGTTCACTGCTGCCTCATGGTGAGTGTGTTTATGTTCTCATGTTCACTGCTGCCTCATGGTGAGTGTGTTTATGTTCTCATGTTCACTGCTGCCTCATGGTGAGTGTGTTTATGTTCTCATGTTCACTGCTGCCTCATGGTGAGTGTGTTTATGTTCTCATGTTCACTGCTGCCTCATGGTGAGTGTGTTTATGTTCTCATGTTCACTGCTGCCTCATGGTGAGTATGTTTGTGTTCTCATGTGGTCCTTATCTTCAAGCAGGAGATAGATCACTTTCGTTCAACTCTCGGCTGATAGCTTAACGTCTATTCATTTTGAATTGCTTGAATCAACTGAACTCAAATCAACTCAATTCCCAGTTAGAGAACACCTTCAGTCCTGTCCATTCAAGGACTGTTCTTATGCTGATAATGTTCTTTATGGTATCACTGTGAACCATCTATGCTTCAAAATTCCTATTATATTCTGTTCTTCTGCCATTCTTTATACTGAACATCAGCCTTATTAGTTTCCCATTAAGGGAACCCGTTAAAGGCCTTTGGCGCAAGTCAGGGCTCCTGCGGTACCCGTTAAGGGCTTCCGGTACAAGTCAAGGCCCTTCGGTGCCTGCTAAGGGCTTTGATGCCAGTCAAGGGGCTCTATAAAATCACACATACTTTCCCTTATTTAGCATTGCTCAGTTGATCATGATTCTCCATCTCTTAACCTCATCACATTGTATTTGTTGATGTTTAACCCTTAAACTGCGCAACTTTTTTTTTTTAATACTGTAACACCTCCACATTGGTACTCCCCTTACTCACTTAAAAGCCTAGCTTAACACCGCTTGCAAGCTCACTGTGGTCTTCACTGAACTCCCAGCTAATATTAAACTGAAACATTAAATGAGAGTGGGAAGCTGCAAATGAAGGGTTATGATTTTGAATAATGAATAATACTTAAACTTACAACTGCCACCACCTTCCTGAAACCTGAATTACTGTATTACTGATCTCCCAGGAAGGACAGACATCAATAATTATGAAGTCGAAGGGTGTAGGAATCTTGACGAGAGTGCTTGGGAATTAATCATAATAATCTTTACTTACTGGGGGTCTATGTAGCGTGTGGGGAGGGGAAGCACACGTGAGCTCTGTGAAAAACAATATATATCTCGGGATATTTCAGTGATACAGGAACTAAACACAGTCAGATAACTCATAAAGTGCGTCTCAACTTATTAAACAATATACCATAGTGATTGACATCCGACTTTTGTGCTTTAAAGGAAATAATACGTGAATTTCGTGTTGAGTCCACCTCGTGGTGCCAGAACCCACCCCATAGACCCACGTCCTGTGTGCCCACCGTGTGTGTGTGTGTGTGCTTACTACCTTGAGGTTACCTTGAGGTGCTTCCGGGGCTTAGCGTCCCCGCGGCCCGGTCGTCGACCAGGCCTCCTGGTTGCCGGACTGATCAACCAGGCTGTTGGACGCGGCTGCTCGCAACCTGACGTATGAGTCACAGCCTGGTTGATCAGGTATCCTTTGGAGGTGCTTATCCAGTTCTCTCTTGAACACTGTGAGGGGTCGGCCAGTTATGCCCCTTATGTGTAGTACTAGCAAATTGGTTTCCAACAAGTGTAATAGGGGAAAGTGGATCGATAAATCTATGTATGGAACTGGATGCCAGATCCATTTGCATTCCAGAATTACAGATACAATTACCCACCGAAAGGGAACTACAACTACGACAGACAACTGCCCTACAACAATCAGTACTGGTCAGAACAAACTCATTATGTCCACGCATAATGGGCTTGCCGAAAAAGTCTCCCATTCAAACTATCACTAATAGAGCAACCTCATTCATCTTTACTAACATACAAGGACTGAAAACAAGAACAAACAACAAAGTACAGTTCATAAATGGCCTCCTCACGGAGTCAAATGCAGTATTTGGAACTTTCACAGAAACCCATGCAGGGGAATTGTTGGACAGTGAGATCTGGATTACAGGATATAACCTATACAGGTGTGATAGGAAAATTAGGTCACATGGAGGAGTGGGTCTGTATATTAGGGAAGACCTTGTATGCTCGGAGCTCCTTAACGTTACAAATGAGGTGGTAGAGGTACTGGGATTAAAAATAGAGAAAATAAACTTAGTGATTATTCTAATATACAAACCGCCAGATGCAACGGCTGAGGAATTCACATAACAGATAAGCAAAATAGAGAATAGCCTTGATAATTTGGAGAACCCGATACCTGATATTATCTTCCTAGGTGACTTCAACTTGCCTAGTCTCAGGTGGAGAATAGCAAACAATAATATTATACCAGGAAATCTATCAGGACCTAACCAACCTCAGATTAGAGAACTACTTAGATTCTGTGACAAATTTTCACTCAATCAGCAGATATCGGAGCCAACGAGAAATGAAAATATTCTAGATCTGGTCTTTACGAACAATGAAAACATTATCAGAGACATTACGATATCAGATACCACATATTCAGATCACAAGCTCATTGAAGTGCAAACGACCATCAATACTCAAAATAGACCTAAAACGTTGATAAAGCGAGAGGGGCTATTCAGTAAATTCAATTTTAATAATAAAAGGATAGACTGGGAGATAATAAACAGGGAACTTACAAACATTCCATGGGGAACTGTTCTAAGTAATACAAGTCCTACAGAAGGAATAGAAAAACTGACTTCAGAAGCGTATCAAGTCTGTCTGAAACATGTTCCTTTGAGGAAAGCCAGAAACAGATCTAACGTAGAAAGAGATTGTAGACGACACTATAAACGCAGGAAAAAAAATAACGTAACTGCTTATGTAGACACGAATTTCCCATCAAAGAAGGAATAATTTAAATAGGGAGATTGAAGAAATCGAGCGGGAATTGAAACACTCGTATGAAACTGAAGAAAGGCAGTTAGAACAGAAAGCAATTCAGGAAATAAAGAAAAATCCAAAATACTTCTTCACATATGCGAATTCAAAAGCAAAAACCACTGCCAGTATTGGACCTATTCGTACAAGTGAAGGTTCATACACGGAGGATGACAAAGAAATTAGTGAAATCCTAAAAAAGCAGTATGAGGACATGTTTAGCACTCCAATAAACAACATGAAAGTGGAAGATCCAGACAATTTCTTTATGCGGGATATTCAAACCCCTGTAAATATAACTGATATCAACACGAGCGCACTAAATTTTGAAAGAGAAATTGAAAACATGCCCATGCACTCGGCCCCAGGTCCAGACTCATGGAATTCAATATTTATAAAGAAATGCAAAGTGCCGGAAGCACAGGCACTCAGTATAGTGTGGAGGAAGAGCTTGGACACGGGGGAGATACCAGATGCACTTAAAGTAGCAGACATAGCTCCTCTACACAAGGGAGGGAGCAAAGCATTGGCAAAGAACTAAAGACCAGTTTCACTAACATCGCACATAATAAAAGTATTTGAGAGAGTGATTAGGAGTCAGGTCACCAATTTCATGGAGACCAATGACCTTCAGAACCAAGGCCAACATGGATTTCGAGCGGAAACATCGTGCCTCTCACAGCTACTTGAGCACTACGACAAAGTCACCGAGGCATTAGAAGAAAAACAGAATGCTGATGTGATATACACGGACTTCGCAAAGGCTTTCGATAAATGCGACCATGGCGTGATAGCACACAAAATGAAGTCAATGGGAATAACCGGTAAAGTAGGACGCTAGATACTCAGTTTTCTGTCAAACAGGACTCAGCGAGTAACTGTCAACCATATAAAATCTAGTCCGAGCACAGTTAAAAGCTCTGTACCTCAAGGTACAGTCCTTGCACCGCTGCTTTTCCTTATTCTCATATCAGATATAGACAAAAATACAAATCACAGCTTCGTATCATCCTTTGCAGATGACACAAAAATCAGTATAAAAATTACCTCGGCTGAAGACATTGAAAAACTTCAAGCTGATATTAATAAAGTTTTCGACTGGGCATCAGAAAATAACATGATGTTTAACAGTGATAAATTCCAGGTACTCAGGTACGGTAAAAATGAGGACCTTAAACATAATACAGGGTACAAAACACAATCAAATGTGCCCATAGTAGGAAAACAGCATGTAAAGGATTTGGGAATAATGATGTCTGACGACCTAACGTTTAGGGAGCATAACCAAGCAAATATTGCGACAGCCAGAAAAATGATAGGATGGATTACGAGAACTTTCAAATCCAGGGATCCCATCACAATGGTTATACTCTTCAAGTCACTTGTGTTGTCCCGTCTTGAGTACTGCTCAGTACTCACTTCCCCCTTCAGAGCAGGAGAGATTGCTGAAATAGAGGGAATACAGAGAACATATACGGCACGCATAGACGCGATAAAGCACCTAAATTATTGGGATCGTCTCAAAGCCCTCCAAATGTACTCACTAGAAAGAAGACGAGAGAGATACCAAATAATATACACGTGGAAGATACTGGAGGGCCAAGTACCAAATCTACACAGTAAAATAACAACGTACTGGAGTGAACGATATGGAAGAAAATGCAGAATAGAACCAGTGAAGAGCAGAGGTGCCATGGGCACAATCAGAGAACACTGTATAAACATCAGAGGTCCGCGGTTGTTCAACACCCTCCCAGCGAGCATAAGAAATATTGCCGGAACAACCGTGGACATCTTCAAGAGGAAACTAGATTTATTCCTCCAAGGAGTGCCGGACCAACCGGGCTGTGGTGGGTATGTGGGCCTGCGGGCCGCTCCAAGCAACAGCCTAGTGGACCAAACTCTCACAAGTCAAGCCTGGCCTCGGGCAATAGTAGAAGTAGGGAGTAGAAGAACTCCCAGAACCCCATCAACCAGGTAACTAGGTAACTTATAGAGAAGACAGGGACTTCCAATACAGTACATAAATACCACATATAAAAATGACTCAGCATTAATCAAAAAGGGGGGGGGTGTTAAGTAATTACCATTAAATTAATTAATATTCACTTCATTTAAACAAAAGACACGTTCATTTATAACAAATTTAAATATATCCTACTCTAAATACATCCCTAAGAGGCAATAACCGGAGTACAATTACTTTAATGTACCGAAACTCAGACACACATTACCTTAGTCCTGCAATTACCGGCCACAGATGTTAAATGGCTGCCCTCCAGGTCCCCCGGACCCCACACCAGTCTCACACCAGACACACTAACTAAAAATGTCCTTGTCTACCCTAGGGAGGCCTTTGGTTTTCCTCACGAGCTTGGCTCCGGGCTAGGAGCGACACACGAGCTTGGCTCCGGGCTAGGAGCGACACACGAGCTTGGCTCCGGGCTAGGAGCGCCACACGAGCTTGGCTCCGGGCTAGGAGCGACACACGAGCTTGGCTCCGGGCTAGGAGCGACACACGAGCTTGGCTCCGGGCTAGGAGCGCCACACGAGCTTGGCTCCGGGCTAGGAGCGACACACGAGCTTGGCTCCGGGCTAGGAGCGCCACACGAGCTTGACTCCGGGCTAGGAGCGACACACGAGCTTGGCTCCGGGCTAGGAGCGCCACACGAGCTTGACTCCGGGCTAGGAGCGCCACACGAGCTTGACTCCGGGCTAGGAGCGCCACACGAGCTTGGCTCCGGGCTAGGAGCGACACACGAGCTTGACTCCGGGCTAGGAGCGCCACACGAGCTTGACTCCGGGCTAGGAGCGCCACACGAGCTTGGCTCCGGGCTAGGAGCGACACACGAGCTTGGCTCCGGGCTAGGAGCGACACACGAGCTTGGCTCCGGGCTAGGAGCGACACACGAGCTTGGCTCCGGGCTAGGAGCGACACACGAGCTTGGCTCCGGGCTAGGAGCGACACACGAGCTTGGCTCCGGGCTAGGAGCGACACACGAGCTTGGCTCCGGGCTAGGAGCGACACACGAGCTTGGCTCCGGGCTAGGAGCGACACACGAGCTTGGCTCCGGGCTAGGAGCGACACACGAGCTTGGCTCCGGGCTAGGAGCGACACACGAGCTTGGCTCCGGGCTAGGAGCGACACACGAGCTTGGCTCCGGGCTAGGAGTGCCAACCAATTCAAACCAAAACTGGATTTTCTGATCCCTTGGCCAATGGATGTCTGGCACTACCCTCGGAGACTCCGCCTCTTGATATTCAGACCAATCACGTGATCCCCCAGGCCTAGTACCCTAGCACTACTAACCAATGAAACAAAAGCCACTGCTCCTGGCCAATGAAATGCCTGACAAATACCCAGAAGCGGTCTTCTCACAGAATCTGGAAATAAGGTTACAACCAGATTCCTGTGAACGAGCTTCGGCTGACCAGCCACCCAAGAAAATTTGAGAATACGGGTTTATGGCACTGAGTTATATTGCCCCAACAATTTGCCAATGGCTATGGAAGGGACGAGAGAGAGAGAGAGGGAGGAATGGTTGGGTAGGAGGAGTGGAAGGAGGATTGAAAGGAGGATTAGGGAATAGGATTAGCTGGTGATGTAAGGGCAGTGTCCCTTGCCTAAGGACACCTGACTCGAGTTTTTATGGCAGGAAAGGGCGGAGGAAAAAGGATGGAAAGATGAGGCAACATGGGAGGGGGAAGAATGTACAAGGAAGGGAGAGACGAACGAGGGGAGAAGGGGAGGAAAAAAGAAGGGAGAAGAGGAGAGGCTTGGCCTGTGCAACAGTCAATTACAGTACTTTTTCAAGGTGCATAAGTTTAAAAGTAGTAAACAATCAAATGGGTAAAATAAAATCACGTTATGGCATTTGGGGAGAAGTGTGAGGGTTAAGTCGGGTTCTCACTTGTCTGACTACCTCTGAAGGGCCTCGAGATCCCCCATTGAATCCGTTTATAATCCTCGTGTGTTGTGATTTCAATCTTTGCTTCATTTATAAATTTTCATTTGAATGCATCAGCTTCCTCAGGTTATTTTTGTATATTAGGAATAGTATAGATCCTAGTTTTGACCATAGTGGTGCTCCACAATAGTATTGGTGCTGGTACTGATACATGTGGTATTCCATTTGCGACTTCTCTCTATTCTGAAGCCATATCCCTATCACCATCACCATCTGCTTCCTATCAGAGAGGTACTCTCTGTTCCCACTTACCATCTTCCTGTTTACCTGTGCTTGATGCACAAGCTTGTATAGCAGTCTCTTGAGAAAGCTTTTCTGTGCATGCAAGTGTGACTGTTTGTATATGAATATGCTTAAGCACTATAGTGTGTGTGTACCATACCAGTAATATATATTTTTAATCAACAGAGTGGCAGCGTAACACTCCGTACGTTATGGGTTCAAGACGAAGTTCGACACAGACTTCGTGGACCGATTTCTCCTTATGACCCTCGAGTCCTGGACATATTGCGTCGCGAGCACCTGGTCCCGCCATCTACCAAGCCCTACAACCTTACTGGTGTTTTGTCTGAAGTACCATTCATTATGAACAATATAAAAAAGCTATTTGACGACCAACGTGGGGGATTCTTCGTGGAATCCGGAGCCTTTGACGGCGAGAGGGGATCGAACACCCTCCGCCTGGAAAGAGAGTTAGGGTGGACAGGTCTGCTGATCGAGGCCAACCCTGAGAACTACCAGATGGTGACAACCAAGCACCGCAAGGCTTGGATCTCCTTCTCTTGCTTGTCGACAGAGAATCACCCGAAGGAGGAGGTGATCGTCTCTCTACGTGAGAAAAATAATGCCGCCGAACGTCGCTGGTCCTCCTACCTCGTCGGCGTCAAGCTTAACACTACCATCTACGATGGTTATATATCATCCTCGAACAAGACGTATTACGCCGTGCAGTGCTTCCCTCTAGCGTCCTACCTGTTGGCCCTCAAGGTGTCCACAGTGGACTTCCTCTCCCTGGACATCCAAGGGGCGGAGAAAAGTGTCCTCAAGAATATTCCCTGGGACAGAATCACCATCCGCGCCATGGTGGTCGAGGAAGTCCACTTCAAGGATTTCAATCACCAGTTTGTCGACGACATGAAGAACAGAGGATTCGTCCTGATTGGCAAAAATGGGTTCGACTATTTTTTTGTGAAGGGAGACGACCCGATCATGAAAAAAGTCCAAGCAATGCCCATACCTCCAAAACATTAAACCTTCAAAGAGTTTGTAATTAATATGTAGAAGCACAAGTGCTCAATCACTTGAACTGGGCGGTTTTGTGATGGCGTTGCATTTTGCTGGTCGGCGTTCGACTCCCCTCATGGTCAAAGCGGTTGGGCACCATTCCTTTCCTCCATCCTATCCCTAATTCCCGTTCTCATATCCCTTACAAGTGCTACAAACTCGTTTTGACTTACCAGCTTCTCCTGAGAACTAAATCTCACATTTCCCCAAATCTTAATCTGTATCTTATCCCTCTCAAATACTACATAGTGATAATGGCATAGCACTTTCTTCCAATAACTAGAGATATACAACCACCCTTGGAATCATAAAATGTATATTCAAACAACATTCAAATAAAGAGCAGATATTCATCTATATTCTAGCAAGATAATCCCACTACAGTGTCGTTGATCAGCGACATAAAGATGGCCCCAAACACACCCAATATCTTAAATAAATTAATAAGTTCCTTATCTACTATAGGTGTGAAAATTTATGTAATATTTAGAAAGTGTTTAATTTTATGCAACTTAATAAAGTTTTAGTTTACAATAATTGGCTTGTCAGCTTTTCATACACTATATTGTATAATTTCTACACAATTTCTACTTTTTGACATGCACTGATTTACATTGCATTTACTTGACCCCATGCATATGAATCTGGAGTTGCAGACCAGCCCATCAACCACATCGAAGGCTAGGATCATTCCACTAAACCCGGGTTGCTCCTCGGTGATCCAGTAGCGTGTTGCAAGGCCTCAGATGTCGTGAAGTAATCGCATTGTCTCCGTGCCACTCTCTTGATTTCAAGTATTTCAATACTGGTCCAACCAGTGGTCACTGACCCGGTCACTGTATACACACGTTTCTTCAACAAGACGTTCTCTCCTGGATCTGGAGACGGTGTCTTCCCTCCTTCCCTGCTTCTTGACGGTATCTATATATCTCAATAGATATGACCCAGTCACTGCAGACCTGCTCATCGTACCATCCGGACTCGCGGGCGCCAGGCATTCCCTCCCAAGTCGTCGCCGACTATTGTCCTCAAATTCTTGGCACTTCTTTGCCCACTAAACTTGGCTTCTTCATGCTCCCCAGAAGCAGTGTCTTCAGCAATAATGGTAGACTGATGGCTGCTTATAATCCACTGAGCAAGGCTACCAGATCCTCCAACCTCGAGAGCTCTTCGACGCATTTCTGCTCGCGTCCAAAGTCAGCTCAGCTCTCCACGAAGTCCACTGCCAGCGCCAAGCCAGGTCTCTCGGTGACGTCACGGCAGACCCTGATTGGTTAGCCACGTCATGTGACCTCGGCCAGACAATCCCCAGCCGGCTGGCGTCGCCCACAAAATGGCAGATTTGCAGGCAGGGTCACCATTTTGTATGTACCTGGGGCACGACCTCCTCCCCCCCCCTTTACCTACAAACCTATAAATACAAATTTTTCCCTAACTAGGTGATCAATAGGGTCGTCCGTATACCAAAAGACTCCCTGCATCTCAGGAAACCTGTAGGATTAGTGGATATGACTCTTATCGCTGGCATTAGGGAGAAATAAGAGAGGGCACCATAACATACTCCTCCTCTTAAAATAAGAGTCATATCGAATGAACAGCACTGGAGAGGGCAGCCTATGCTCTTTCATCCTCCATCCATGTTGGTGACGTGGCTCGTACTACCTCGCCAGACACTTGTATTCTTGTACTTCCACCTTGCACAAGACCGGGTGGGGTGGGTGTTCTCAGAACACCTATAAGAGATCCTCCTTCAGTGTCTACGAGTACACTTCAACGACTCGTTACCACTGCAAGGTTCAGTACATGTAGAGCCTCCACTGCATCGTGCATTCTGAGGTACCCTTGCACTTCCACTGCATCTTTCAGGTATTCCATGCTTCGGCTCACGATCTCCTCTTCGCCAAACTTCTCTCTTCTCGGTTCCTCTTCTCCTATAAGTGCACTGTCTCCTCACAGCAATACCTGTTACCTGTCCTCCATCCAGCACCTTCCTCTCTTCCACACTAAACTTTTGCTATGGCCCAGTGTCCCTCTGGCTAGGCTGGCGCCTACCCTGGGTATACCTGTTCCCTGCTTTCTTCCCATTACTCTTCCTATACCATTCGTTCCACTGTTCTCGGTGAACATCTTCATTCCTCCATGAGACTCCTCTCCCAGCAGTCTTCTTCGGTTCGTGGTTAGGCTTATCCACCTCACTTTGGCTCACCTTGCCACGGTGGTTCTTCTTACCCCTACCACTATCTATCCAACCGGCGTAGGGTACACTGTGTCGTGGCTCTTCCACTCTGCTTCTCACTGTCGTTCTCTCATCCTCTGAGCTCACCTTACTGACACTTTTATGTGGTGGGAGTGCGGCCTGCAACACCTTCACCGCCCCAGGCACTTGTACAGCTTCACCTCGCCACTCCTCCACACGCATCATTAGGCTTAGCCGCAGGTCCTCGTCGGGGTTCTCCACGACCTCTGCATTCTCGCCATCGTTGTCGTCGTCCTTGGCGACGTTATCATTGCTGCGGTCGGCTTCCTCGCCACTGCCTGAGTCGACCAGCACCTCATCTGGCAGGGTTGCACCACTGCCGGAAACATAGGCACTCCTGGTCCAATCGGGTTGTATCCTGCCTCCGCCGAGGTCGTTACCCAGCACCATCTATATATGCTCCAAGGGTAATTTAGGGGCTACAGCTACGATAGCCTTCTGGTGTGGTGATAATGGGTCCTATTACATCTGTCCAAGAAGAGTTTCAGACAAGGATTTGCATTTAAGAACAGGGTTTTGTAAATGTAGTTGACACAAGAGAATTTGCGGAGTGAGATTATATTTAGCATGTTTAGGGAGTTAAACAAGGGGGCTGAGTGTTATCTGAAAGCAGAATTTGTTATTATTCTGATAGCAGATTTTTGCTGGGTGATGATGGACTTGAGGTGGTTTGCAGTGGTTGAACCCCCATGCACAGATACCATAGTTGAGATAGGGATAGATTAGTGCATAATATAGAGAGATGAGAGCAGAGTTAGGAACATAATATCTGATTTTGGAGAGTATACCAACTGTTTTAGAGACTTTCTTAGTTATGTGTTGTATGTGGGTGCTGAAGTTGAGTCTCTTGTCTAGGAATATGCCAAGAAACTTTCCATCATTTTTATTGCTAATGTTTACATTGCCAATCTGAAGTTGAATTGCATTTGTAGATTTGATTCCGAACGCATATTTGGAAGCATTTGTAGATTTGCTTCCTTTCATATGAACGAGTCACTGCCTGTGTACAAGCTGCATATACCTAGTTGATACCTGGTTGATGGGGTTCTGGGAGTTCTTCTACTCTCCAAGCCCGGCCCGAGGCCAGACTTGACTTGTGAGAGTTTGGTCCACCAGGCTGTTGCTTGAAGCGGCTCGCAGGCCCACATACCCACCACAGCCCGGTTGGTCCGGTACTCCTTGAAGGAAACAATCTAGTTTCCTCTTGAAGATGTCCACGGTTGTTCCTGCAATATTTCTGATGCTCACTGGTAGGACGTTGAACAACCGTGGACCTCTGATGTTCATAGAAACTTGTCAAATATCAAATATCCTTGGCCTTCAACTTACTTGAAGGCCAAGGACGATGGCCGTGACTTTGCTGACTATCTTCCTATCTTTCTCACTCATAATGGTCTTCCAAGTATCTCTGTTCCTTCTACTCAGCTCTTGCACTCTGTTCCATTCTCACCTACAGTCCTCACTCCACAAAACACCAAGACTTCAGCTGAGGAAAATACTACAGTTTCCCCACAAGGTACTACCAACACAATCCTGATAAGCTACAGAAAACGGAGCCACTGACCAAACAGCACACACTGTACTATCCCAAACTGACCCATCCATGTCCCAAGTATTCTCACCCCTCTTCTTCCAACATTGTCCCCTCCACTTCCAATCTGACCTCAAACACTACAACTTCTGATACTTCCCACCTGGACCCTGTCACCATGCCTACAGCCCGCCTTCATCCCCCACCAGCTTCAGTTATTCCTAATTTTTAGTTTCCGTGGTGTAGTGGTAAGACACTCGCCTGGCGTTCCGCGAGCGCTATGTCATGGGTTCGTATCCTGGCCGGGGAGGATTTACTGGGCGCAATTCCTTTACTGTAGCCTCTGTTTAACGCAACAGTAAAATGTGTACTTGGCTGAAAAAAACGATTCTTCGCGGCAGGGGATCGTATTCCAGGGACCATAGGATTAAGGACCATAGCCCGAAACGGTACGCGTACTAGTGACTGTACAAGAATGTAACAACTCTTGTATATATCTAAAAAAAAAAAAAAAAAATAAAAAAAAAAAATTATCTCTTTTCATCAACCGATCCCGTTCAGCAACTCGTTGTCTCACTCCCACTTCCCGCGGTCAATCTTCCATTACTCCTGCCTCCCTCCTCCAAGACGCACCCTCCTCAGTAACTGCGAAAGTCATTGATTATCACAAACCTCGTCATCTTCAACAGGCACAAAACCCCACCAGCACCCCATCAAAACTGGAACATTCATAAAGATCATCCATTTCAATGTGCGGGCATATTTCTCCATTAGACACATGATGTCAGATTTTATTGAGACCGATGACCTGATGTGTTATTATTAAATAGCACATTCATTACGAACTTATATAAAATCAAACATTATGGCTACTCCTCTTACCAGTCACCAGATGAAGCACATGAAGGAGTTGCAATACTCATCCGTTCTTCATACAAACACGAACTCCTACACACTCATTGGCTTCACAAACATTTCCTAGCCATCAAAGTTCACACACAAATGGGTTCTCTCATCATCTGCACAACCTACACCCGTCCTAACACCGGCATTCTCATGCAAGATTTCTTAACTCTCTTCAACCACACTCACTTGCCTGTTTTTCTGCTTGCAGACCTCAATGCACAACATCCTACATTCCACCACAATACCACAGATCAGCATGGCAGACAGCTTCACCAAATATACACCCAAAAACATCTATTCTCTCTTGGCCCTAACTTCCCCACTTTTTTCAGTCATGCAGGTTCTGGCAGACCTGATCTCATATTCACCAACAGACATGGCAGCAACTTGCAACACCACATTTCACCAGGACCCATTACCGGCTCTGATCATATTGCCTTAATTCTCACAGACTCCACAATCCTATCCCCAGTACTCCTCAATTATCATACCTTAGGGAAAACTGGGACATGTTCAAACAACACATTGATGACACTGATCTCACTTATGAATACAATGACAAACATCACACTGACATTGACACACAAGCACGCATCATACAAGACACCATCATTAATGCAGCAAATATCTCCATTCCTAAAACAAATAAACCACATTTCACTTTCACCCCCCTCCATTCGCTCAAAACGCCTCTTAGCTTGCTATCACACTTGATTCTTACAAAACATGCATCGTCATGGACAAGTACTATGGGACCCTTACAGCATTAGAAAACCACATCCTTAACAGCCTAGATGAAGACCACACAAAACGCTGGTGACACCTCATAGAACAAGCACAACAACACAGAAAACTGACACCTCAAGAATTCTGGAAACAAATCAAACGCTTACAAGGATCAACTCACACACCGTTTAAATACCTTCTTCATAATAACAACAAATTCCCTGATCCTGAAGCAGTACTCAACATTTTTAAACACCACTGGGAACAAATTTTTCACCCACATCCTCCTGAACCATCTGCCCGCCCCAACATTGAAGTAGTCGAAGACTGGATACACCAAAATAGACAAGCAACTACACCAGACGACCTCATTCACCTTGACAATCTCAATTCAAGCACTGAACTACAGACTCCCCTAACTCTAGCTGATGTCAAGACAGTTCTCATGGACACTCGTCGTAGAGCCCCTGGTGCGTCTGGCATTGGACATATCCTTCTTAGATATCTCACCTCCTTCTATCATTACTGCTATCACTAACCTATTCAACGCCTCCCTTGCCTCTGGATACTTCCCTCTCACCTTTAAGTCTGCCACAGCTGTTCTTATTCCAAAACCTGGGAAACTTCCCACTGACCCAAAGAACTACAGACCCATCAGCCTTCTAGAGACACTTGGCAAAGTCTTTGAAAGGCTGATCAACCAGAGACTGAGAACCCAGCTTGAACACAATGACTTACTCACTAACAAACAGTTTGGATTTCGGCCTCACCGGTCCACTCACGACGCCTTAAACATCATGACTAACTACCTCAGTATCAACCATCACCAAAGACTTAAGACTGCACTCATCACTAAGGACGTTGAGAAGGCCTTTGACACTGCTTGACATGACGGCCTAAAATTCAAACTATACAACAACTTTAATCTTCCCCTTATCACTACCAAACTTCTTTCTAACTACTTAGACAATAAGACAATGAGAATTAAGTTCCTCCGACAACACTCTGACTACTTCAACTTACATGCCGGTGTTCCCCAAGGCTCTGTTCTTGCCCCAACACTCTACATCCTATACATCAACAACATTCCTGACCCTGTTCATCACACTTCATTAACCATATGCTACGCTGATGATATCTCTCACCTTGTCAACAGCAACACCATTGATACACTAACAAACAGAGCACAAACAGAACTTGATATTGTCACAGAATGGGAGTATAACTGGCGTATTAAAACCAACTCCAACAAATCCAAAATCACCTACTTTTTCTGTAAAAGAACTATTCGCCCAAGTCCTCTTAAACTCTATTCTACTCTCTAAATCCTACTTATATCTCTGTATCTCCTACCACCACTGTTCTTGGACTCACACTTGATCGACAACTACTCTTTCACACACACATTACACAGAAACATACAATAGCTCTCCAAGCCATGAAAAAACTGTAGACTTAGATTTGCAAAACCTGACACAAAAATGCACCTTTACAGAGCACTTATTAGACCTCTCCTAACATATGCTCCACTAGCTCTTTCTTTAGCTGCACCCACTAACAAACTAAATCTTCAGAGAATACAGAATAGAGCACTTAGATGGGTACTCAACACCCGATGGCAAGAGTTTATTACCAGTTAAAGTCTCCATGAAAGTACCTACATTCCTGCCCTAAATGTCTACTGGAAAACTTTATTAGACAAACAACTTGATAGACTACTCACTTATCATGAACAACACATTGATTTTCTCCTACACACTCTCAGACGACCACGACACACTCACGACCTCTTCTCTACCATCCATGATCCTCCTCCTAACTCTGTATTTCGATAAACTTTAGCTCACAACACCCAACATCCACTATCAATACATATTCAGCTCTCAACACCCAGCACAAACCATCCGTAAAAGTTCAGCCCTGACGCTCTTGAGCCAATCACTGTGATGTTGTGAGTGTTGTGATGTCACTGTTGTTGTCACTGAAACTCCCGACTGAGTCCCTGCCTCGAATGCCGCAACCAAACGACACGCAGCTGGGTTTAGCCCTGGCACTTTTTCTCCTACAAATCTACTTCCTCTCACCCCTCTTATCTTCTTCTGTCCCCACTTCCAAGCTCGCCTTTCGGGGTGTCTTATCCTGTATATATTTGGATTCGGATTCGGAGACTGGTCAAGATGATGACAGATCACAATCACGAACACAAGATCACAGATCACGATCACACACACGATCTCTCCCGCACCTAGCAATGCAGGGTGGGAAAATAATTGGCAGGAGACTTGCGTCTCTCTAGATGGGCAGACCCCCTTTAACTTGGTGTTTTATGCCGGGTAGAGACGGGAGGCCATCTCCAGTGACGTGTAGTCTTAGAGAGAGACCCATCGGCCAGCAGGAAGTTCACCATGCGCCACAAACGCTGCAAGATCTGGGGAACGCCCCTTGACGAGCACCTGTGCTCCAAAACATCCCTCCTGAAGCTATTTAAAGAAGTTGCAGGAGTGCCACCTAACGACATCAGACAGGAAGGCACGGACATCCTCTTCTACTTTATAGTGATGAGGAAGTCGACAAAGTTCTGTTCTACACCCCCCACTTTTCTCAGACATCACCTTCGTCTCAATTTCCCACGTCAGTACCGGGCTGCACGCTCTGTCATTGTTCACGATATCAGCCAATGGATCGCTGATCAAGATCTAGCAGATGAAAGCGCATTCATGACCGACTTCACTGAATCCAACCCGGGCTTACAGCTCCATGAAGCTAACTTCTTCAACAGATATCGCTCCTTGAAGCTGACCTTTCAGACCATCGATTCGGTTACTCTGGCTACCAGAAATGGTGTCTACAGCTTCGGTATCCACATTCCTCCATTCTGTGTGAAGATGGAGAGTTTCCACATGGTCAACCAGTGCCTCCGGTGCTACGAGTACATCCACTCCACCAGCAAATGTAACCAGCGTATTCAAAAGTGTAGCCTCTGCTCAGCTGATCACCATTATTCTATTTGCACGTCAGAGACACTATGCTGTTTGCTTTGCAAAGGCGATCATCCTGCAATCTCCATTCGTTGTCCTCATAGACAAGAAGTCATCCAGAACATGGAAAAAAAACAAATCTTTACCGGAACCAGCACCCCTGGTGCAACCAACCAATCAGCGACCACCTCAACTTCTGGTTTCAACGTCCAAACCGCCATTTTTCCCTTTGATTCTGGGAGGACGACCCACTGCTACTGCTGCTGCCACTACCAGCCAATTGGGGCCCAGCTCCCAACTAACCAGCCACACATCGAGCCAGCCATTGCCGCCTCCACCCCATCCTTGCCAACTACTGTCTAGCACAGTAAAAGCTTTGACATCGACGGCCAGAATGACTGCTGGCACTAACCCCTGAGAATCTGCGAGACTCCTGAAAATTCTCTACAAAGCGAACGGTCTCCCTACCTTCATTGTTCCTGAAGAAGTCTACAACACTCCGGATTCAACTCCAGCAACTGACCCTGTAGAGGATGCCGACTCTACATCCGACGACGATTTCGCCACTACAATGCAGACTTCAGATCCTGTTCTAGTACCTTCAGCTCACAAGACTCTGCCTCCTGAGACCTCCCACTTCTACTACAGTTCCAGTTACCAACCATGACATCACTGTGAACGCGGCCACGCTTTCAGACTTACTGTCAGCTCCTTTTGCACACGTTTCTCCGGCTGTTGCTGACCCTTTACCCGCCCCAGTAGTGAATTCAGCTGCAATGGACTTTTGGTGTGACCCTGTAGAGGGTCTATTCTATGAAGTCCTTTCTGCTGCAGTACCTACTGCTGCTACTCAACCTTCAAGAACTCAACCTTCAAGAACTCAACCTTCAAGAACTCAACCTTCACGAACTCAACCTTCAAGAATTCAACCTTCAAGAACTCAACCTTCAAGAACTCAACCTTCAAGAACTCAACCTTCAAGAACTCAACCTTCAAGAACACTACCTTCGCGATCTACCACCTCTGCTCTTCACTCATCTGATGAATCGGATGAGGACGTGTCTGTGGGAACATCATCTCCTCCTTCACGGAAATGTCACTACTCAGCTGCCGATGTCCTTCACGACACCGCACCAACAACCCCCAACGACAGCACCTCAAGGCCAGCACCAAGTCAGACCACCAAGACCAAGACCGACAAGTCCAAGAAGATGACCAAAGATCAGAGTTTGCTGAAATCGTCAACAAAAAAGAAGACCAATAACGAAATTTAACATCAACTTCTGTACACACACACACAGAGATCACACTAACGTGATGCATCAAATGAACAAATCCACAAGGGCAGTGACGAGGATTCAAACCTGCGTCTGGGAGCATCCCAGACACTGCCTTAATCGACTGAGCTACGACAGGGAACAAATCCTTGTGCGTTCATCAACTTCTGTAATCAACCCTTAACTGCCAGCTGCTTTAAAGAACACGGCGACGAGAAGCCCTGCCTCCAGCAAGACTCATCAGCGAGCACCAAGGAACACTCCACTCTACCACCAAACCTCAGCATCAGCTGCAATTCTTACCCACGGTGGTTGGGCCACCGATCTTTCATATCACCTCTTCTCCTCGTCTCCAGATCCTCACCCAAGATTTCTGCATCCTCCCCCCAGCCTTCTCTCCCCGACTTACCAGTCCTATGGTCTTGAAATTGGTGTTTCGATACATTCGTTTATGACTAAATTTTTAAAGAAATCAGTCGAATAAATTTCGACTGATTCACTAGATGCATTCATGTTCATTTTTCATCAATGACCGTCATGTGCGTCACTTTTTAAGTGGGTTCAACACCGTAGATTCTGGCCAGTAACCGGTCGGGTGACCTCATGGACAACCTCCACCTTGGCTAGGGTGATGTCGATTAACCTTAGATGCTTGACAATGGCATCAAAATGGGAAAAATACAGTTATTGCTACAATTAATAGTTCTATGGAAGACATATCCCAACCATTCACTTGTGATAATACTACCATGACTACCAGAGCTACCATTGTCACCATTAATTCCCCTACCACAGCTACCATTGTCACTATACTACCCCTACCACTACTACCAGAGCTACAAATGACACTATAACTACCCTTACCACCATTATTACTATTATTACACTCACTATTACTATCCCTATCACCATTATCAGAGCTAACATTGTCACTATACTACCCCTACCATCACTACCAGAGCTACCATTGTCACTGTCACTAACCTCTGACCTCACTTTCATTGCCACTGTTTCTACCACTACAATGAATACCATTTTTTGCAGCACACATGGAATTCAATACAGATATGTGTCAGTAATGGTAGAGGGAGTAATAGTGACTGTGGTAGGTGTGGTAGTGATGGTGAGGGGAGTAATTATAGGTATTGTGACATGAAACAGATTCGCCGCTTTGCTGGGCAGGTGTAATGTGGCTCTCACTCATATAAAATAAAATAGAAAGTGCTGCTTTGGGCTCTTGATACTGGTAATAACTCAAAAGGGCCACCACTTACGGGCTATTTATGCCCGTGCCTCATCTTCATCTTCATCTTAACACATTCATAAGGGAGACATCTCCCGTCACGCAGGGTGCATTCGCACCTCCACAGATCTCCAGTATCAGCTCTTGATACTGGTAATGGCTTAAAAGGGCCACCACTTACGGGCTATTCATGCCCGTGCCACCTTTTGGGTGGCTTAATCTTCATCAATCAATCAGCTGCTTTGGCACTTGTTGTGTGTAAGTTGCAGGAAGAGACAAAAAACAACAGATGAACAATAAATCAAGTTTGCTATAATAATAATAATAAACAGAAATGGTACCTGAATATACTTGGCAAATATGCAAAATAATCAGACATAAAGGAATATAAACTAATTTGCATAACTAATATACTGTTGTTCTGAAGACATCCAATATACCACCACAACATGCGGCAGACGACATAGGCTGGTTAGCAAACTATAAATATCAAATGCAATATCTTTCATAGACAACTGGGAACACTTCTATGGAAGAAATGGAATGTATGCTCGTGATGGGGTGCATCTATCGAGAGCTGGGGTTGTTGCTGTTGCGAACTCGTTGGAAGAAGTGGTTAGAGGTGTTTGTTTGGGTTTAAACTGTTAGTAGATAGAGGTATGGGAATTGATTTGGAGGAAGGAGATAATAAAAGTACGTGTTTGTGGGAGAAAGGAATTGGCAAAATGATCAGGGAAAGAGAAGGGCCTCAAAATAACAATTCACTTAGGGTATATTACACTAACAGTAGAAGTCTAAAAAAAAAATTAACGAATTAAATGCTCTTGTCTGCACAGAAAAAATAGATATTATTGCACTTACCGAAACGTGGATGAATGTAGAAAATAGAGAACTATTAGCTGAATATCAAATAAATGGATTTAAACTATTTCACACAGATAGATATATTAGACGAGGAGGGGGAGTAGCCATATATGTCAGGGACAATTTGAAATGTAGTCTCAAAGAGTCTCAGACAGATAGTGATGAAGAGATGAGTAGTATTTTTAATAAATATTTTGTATCTGTATTTACTAAAGAGGAACTTAACAATATGCCTTCAGCCGAACAAGTCTATGTGGGTGGGGACGAGGACAGGTTGACGAGTTTAGCAGTTACCAGGGAGGATGTTCTTAAACAAATAGTAAAACTCAAACCAAACAAATCCCCAGGGCCGGATGAAGTGTTTGCTAGGGTGCTTAAAGAATGCAAAGAGGAGCTTTGTGACCCACTGTCAACCATATTTAATAAATCAATAGAGTCAGGCAGAGTGCCAGAGTTTTGGAAAGTTGCTAATGTGATACCAGTTTTTAAGAAAGGAGATAGATCACTTGCGTCTAACTATCGACCAATTAGCCTAACGTCTATTGTGGGAAAGTTACTCGAATCTATAATAGCAAATAAAATTCGTCTTCATCTTGAAAAACATAAATTAATAATTGAGTCGCAACATGGTTTTATAAATGGCCGTTCATGTTTAACAAATTTGTTATCTTTTTATTCTAGCATTGTTGAGGCAGTTGATAGTGGTAAGGATTGCGATGTTGTATACCTTGACTTTAGCAAAGCTTTTGATACAGTGCCACATGAAAGACTGATTAAAAAAATAGAGTCTCATGGTATTGGGGGTGCTATATTAAGCTGGATTAGGGCATGGCTATACCAAAGGAAACAGAGAGTTAGTATAAATGGAATCAAGTCAGAGTGGGAAAATGTTGTAAGTGGAGTGCCTCAAGGCTCTGTCCTGGGACCTCTGTTGTTTATAATATATATAAATGATTTAGATTCAGGTTTGAGTAGCAACATTTGCAAATTTGCCGATGATACGAAAATCGGTAGGGAAATTAATTCGGAGGAGGACTCACTATCACTTCAAGTTGATCTAGATAGGGTTTTGAAATGGTCAAAGGATTGGCAGATGCAGTTTAATGCTGATAAATGTAAAGTTCTGAGGTTAGGTAATGATGATAGAGTTACAAGATACGAGCTAGATGGTGTTGTGATTGCGAAGTCGGATTGCGAAAGGGATCTGGGAGTTATGATTAGTAAGAATTTAAAACAAAAGGATCAATGCATAAATGTTCGTAATAAGGTAAATCGGACACTTGGATTTATTAATCGCAGCGTTAGTAACAAGACACCTGGTGTGGTTCTCAAGCTATATCTTGCTCTAGTTAGGCCCCATTTAGATTATGCAGTTCAGTTTTGGTCGCCATATTATAGAATGGATATAAATTCACTTGAACGTGTCCAGCGTAGGATGACTAAGTTAATTCCCCAAATTAGAAATCTTTCATATGAAGAAAGATTAACAAAGCTTAAGTTGCATTCACTGGAAAGGCGAAGAGTTAGGGGTGACATGATAGAGGTTTACAAGTGGATGAATGGACATAAGCGGGGGGATATTAATAGGGTATTAAAAGTATCAACACAGGACAGAACACGAAACAATGGATATAAATTGGATAAGTTTAGATTTAGGAAAGACTTGGGTAAATACTGGTTCAGTAACAGGGTTGTTGATTTGTGGAACCAATTGCCGCGTAACATTGTGGAGGTGGGGTCCCTCGATTGTTTCAAGCACGGGTTGGACAAGTATATGAGTGGGATTGGGTGGTTATAGAATAGGAGCTGCCTCGTATGGGCCAATAGGCCTTCTGCAGTTACCTTTGTTCTTATGTTCTTATGTAATCAAAACTGAGCCACACACAGAAACTATTTGGATAGAATTATACGAAAAAGCAAATAATATTATAATAGGAGTAATATATAGGCCACCAAATTTAGACAGAATGGAAGCAAAGCATCTATGGGATGAAATATCTAGGGCATCTAGATCTAACAGTATTTACGTCATGGGTGACTTTAATTTTAGTGGAATAAACTGGTTGAACAAAACAGGGAATAGTGAAGCAGAAGATTTTCTAGAATTAATTGACGATTGCTTTCTTACGCAACACATTAAGGAACCAACACGGGAAAATAATATTTTAGATTTAGTGTTAACTAACAGGGAAACACAAATTAATGACATCGAAATAGGGAGTGAGCTAGGTAACAGTGGTCACAAAGAAATCAGATTTAGCATAGAATGGAATAGACCTGTAGGAGAAAATTCTGTTAAAGTGCCAGATTTTCGAAAAGCTGATTTTAATAGCCTTAGAAATTTTTTGGGTCAAATTGATTGGAAAGTCTTGGGTATGGGGTGTGGGCCGGTCTTGGAGCGAGACATGAACCCAGCGATAGGTGACGTAAATGGGGATTTCGATGTGGATTCAATATATAACTTATTTAAGAATATTCTAAACAAAGCACAGGAACGTAGTATACCATACAAATTGAATAGATCGAATACCAATGACCCAAAGTGGATAACAAAGAATTTGAAGAACCTTATAGGTAAAAAGAGAGCTTGGTACAAAATGATTAAAAATGGGGAGGTCACTTTAGAACAGGAATTCGTACAACTGGTTAGAAATGTTAAAAAAGAGATAAGGAAAGCAAAAAGAAACTATGAAGTTCGCATAGCAGGGCAAGCAAAGACAAATCCTAAAGGGTTTTTTCAGTTATATCGTACTAAGACTAGGGAAAGGATAGGTCCCTTAAAAACTGAGACAGGTCAAATAACAGATAGTGATGAAGAGATGAGTAGTATTTTTAATAAATATTTTGCATCTGTATTTACTAAAGAGGAACTTAACAATATGCCTTCAGCCGAACAAGTCTATGTGGGTGGGGACGAGGACAGGTTGACGAGTTTAGCAGTTACCAGGGAGGATGTTCTTAAACAAATAGTAAAACTCAAACCAAACAAATCCCCAGGGCCGGATGAAGTGTTTGCCAGGGTGCTTAAAGAATGCAAAGAGGAGCTTTGTGACCCACTGTCAACCATATTTAATAAATCAATAGAGTCCGGCAGAGTGCCAGAGTTTTGGAAAGTTGCTAATGTGATACCAGTTTTTAAGAAAGGAGATAGATCACTTGCGTCTAACTATCGACCAATTAGCCTAACGTCTATTGTGGGAAAGTTACTCGAATCTATAATAGCAAATAAAATGTCCGAAAGTTGACAGCCCTTAACGCTGGACAGTTAAAGATCATCGTCCAAAAGATGGCCACATAAACCTCACAACTTACGATCTTACTCAGGACCAACAAGACCTCTTGAATCTTGATCTAAACTGGCAATTCATCAAAACCAAAAAAAAAAAAAGCATTAAAGACGCCTTGAAATCGAAATGCTTCTGGATGTCACCAATAAGTTAGAGGACAACGAAAAATTCATTGTGGAGGGTTTTCTTTTTTGCTTTCACGACTGCAATGCGTACGTCGCCAATGTACATGTGGCAGACGCTTCACGAAACTGTCGGAATTAGCAGAATAGAAAATACGAGAGCAACAGTACAGGGCCTGGGAGCAAAGTCGAGTTAGAGTCCTTGAGGGTCTCTTCTCAGACTAGCCTCACCTGGTCCTGCTCCACGTTGATCGTTGGAATCTCCTCAATGATGTAACACTTTAAGGGACTCCTAGGGTCCTCATCACATTTATAGTTTAGTGAATATAGGCAACTCGGTGTTGAAGACACCTGGAGCTGAAGGCTTGAGTAATGTTGGCAGTATTCAGAAGTGGTTCAACGGAAACACCGCATAAAGCTGAACAGTACTTAACCAACTAATTTACAAACTTAATCACTAATACAAAGGGTGCTTGATTTACTTTAGATTGGCGTCAGCAAAGCTATGGTTGTATTAGCGAGACTCTTGACGTCTGGCTAAACGACTCATATCCACTCGTGGAGAAACACCTAACTTAACACAGTTGACAGCCAATCATTAACACGGCAACCTAACTGCCGGTATGCAAAGGGATCACAAGAGTTCCAACCGGATACTCGGTAATGATGATATGCAATAAATCACAAATAAACTGTCAATGGGACAGGCAATAACATGCACAATAATAATGTCACACAATACTAAATGTGTGGTGTATGTGAAGCTCACATTCACAGACGAGTGATATGCCGTGATACCACACAGATAACACGCATATACCGTCGATTCACCTATAACCTGTGACAGGTATAAGAAGGTGAAAACTGTGGTTGATACCTCAGATCAACACAATAAAACAATGACAAGATCTTGTACTTACAGATAAGGTACCTCTCTTTACTCACTCACTCAGGCACATTTATGCAAGAACTCGTAGGTGGCCTGACAGCTGGGCGCTCGTTCTGACGTGAGACCATTGACGACAAGCTTCCCACAATCTGTACTTGACACGGGGGTACTGCAGGAGGGCGTGCTGTATGCTTAACAGAAAGACACACGCACACACACTGGCACTGGCAGTGAGTAAGGTGGTGACGTTACGTGGTACAGTGAGGGCGGCGGCGGGCGCCTCGAGGTACTGAGGTACATGCTCGGGACGAGTGGCAGCTGGCGGCGGCTGTGGTACCATGCAGGTACACTTGTGGTAAAGTCACACACAGGTTACTTAGGCGGCAGCACTGCCTTAGTTCACTCTAAGTCACTCACAACGATCTTTGTCACCAGGGGTTACCTCATACCAGTCTGTTTCGCTCTGGAGATTTGTCACTTTAGGCTTCTGAACAATATATTTACACTCGTGATTCTGGGCGAGTGTGTGGTATATCGCAGAGACGCTGAGTTAACTTGACGGTGAGGAATAGACAGTGTTCTTCTATCTATTGGCCGTTAGACAGAACAGGACACGTCCTCTATGCAAGAGTTCCCTCACAAGAATACTTTTGCCTGAAGCTCAGGGCGTCTCGTGGCACACAACACAAAACATTACGATTTGACCAATAGCATTGCAGCAAATGGGCGGGAACCAATCATATTGAACGTTCGATGATCAGTAGCAGGAGTGACGTCATGAATACATCACGACCACGTCATAGCTGTTATTTCCCATCGCGCCGGTTGACCCCAGAGGTCAGACGCTGCTGGCGTCTCCCCTCTGTACCACGCTCCCACCGGCCAATGTACCCACTGATTCTTGGTGGCAAGTATGCTTAACTCCCTGTATCTACTTCCTGCCTGGACATACGGCGGCCTCCGTATTATGAAAGTGTTCCTGGTTAAGTGGGCATTCTGGAGATACCCAACATGCCAGGTCACTATCCTGGGTTAACAGAAATAGGACCTTGTGCACAAGATCGGTGCACTGTGCACAGCAATGAGCCATTCCAGTCAGCTGTGGGAGAATCTTGGGAGACATACTCCCACAGTCATCACCACTGACACACTTCAGGCTGAACTACTAACAGAGGCGGGAAAAAACGAGGAACATACTCGTCAACAATCTTAACCCCACGGGTCACAGAAGCAGCAAAATAACTAAAGAATCTGGAAGGTGTAACACTAAGAAAAGCCAACAAGACAGCAGCATACGTGTTGATCCCTTACGCAAGAATATATATGAAACAAATTTGCGACATCCTCAGTGATGACAATAAATTTCAACAAATCCTGAGGAGGGGGGAAGTCGAGTCGAGGTCTAGGGAGGGGGAAGACGTACCGTGCGCGCTCCGTTAAAATCAGAATAAACGGGAGACCACGTGTGAGCCAATGAACGAGGCTTTGTGTACATGCGTGTAATAGGAAAAAAATAGTGAACGGTGATTCGTGGAACAGTGATGTGAAACGGGTATCACAACAACATATAAGTTGGAAGTGAAGGAAAATCGTGCATAGAATATTATAAATATAGAATACTTGAAATATAGAATAGTGGCAAGAGGCGGCGTCAGTGGTTATAAATCGGGTAACTGGAAGCTGGTGACATCAACCTGGGACAACAAGAGGTCACCTGTACCGACCGGGGGACCAGCTTCGCTACCCTACGCTAAGTACCTGCCATAAAGTTTGAACAAAATAACATACATAATATTACAAATATACAGTATACATATAATATTATAAATATTAAACATATAAATATATATACATATAATTTTATAAAGAGTTAAAAGGACTGACATCAACAAGTGACCCATACAGTGAATCTCAAATACAACACAATACATCAGACAATGGAGAGGTGTGGCGAGTGTTCGGGAGTACTGGGAAGACGTAATGCAGGCGTAACGTGCTGCATCTGTAACATAAGATTTCACCTGGGCTGTACAGAATTATCTCTAGGATGCATAAAGAGGCAAGGAATTTACTGGGTTTGCAAAGATGACAGATTAATATTAGAGAACATAACTACACTGATGAAAAACATTCCCGAGTCACAGAGATTATCATTCACAGACAGGCTACCAGTGATATATGCGGACTGGGAAAAGTCAACATTGGATAACAACCAAAACTCAGGAACAGATAGTTTAGAGAACCGCAGCAGTAGTGTGGAGGAAGAGGGTATTGTGTTACAAAATAACAGCAATATTGCAGAGTCAG